>NC_044984.1:44832274-44973509 GCF_008728515.1 Papio anubis
TTGCTTGAGACTGGGAGGTTAAGGCTACAGTGAGCTATGATCACACCACTGCACTCCAGCCTGGGTGACAGAGTAAGACTCTGTCTCAAAAAAAAAAAAAAAAAAGCACTAACAATTGCTTCAGAAAAGGTTGGTCTCTTTAATTTAGTATTACTCACAGAATGGAAAGAAACTTACCTCTGTAACCAATAGTTACTTCTGGAGAGTAAAATTGGAATGAGGAAGGAAATTTGACATTTAACTTTATAACACTAAAGTATTTAACTTTATTCCTGGTATTTATTACTTTCACAATTAAAAAATTAAAACATACCTAAAACAAAACGAACAATCACAGACTTACCGTCTTAGAAACAAAGTCATGCAGGCGCATCCCTCCATTACTCTGTGGCGTGCCCACACTGTCTGTCTCAGTTCTTGGCTCCAGCTGCCTGCTGTTCAGGGTGGAGTCACTGTTCCAAGGTTGTAAAGTACCTAGAAAACAAGCAACTTTTAAGCTTTGTTTCTTAAGTATTTTGCTGCTTCTAAATTTTAGCTCCAATTTTAATTGGGAGATAAACAGTAATCTGTCATCATAGCCAAAAGTGAGTACTAATGGCTATGTAAAAAAATAGTTTCAAGAAAAACTAAAGTTATGCAAGTGGGCTAGCAATTCAAAGGTAAAGCATGATACAAGCAGTTATCTGGTCCTCGGTATGCAGCAGTAAGAAACTACCCAATACATCCAATCCCTGCCTCAGGAGGGTTCTAAGAAACCAACTCTCCAAAATTTTACTAGCTGTTTTACACAGGCCAGTTTAGTCACAAATTCAATGGACCTGTTTTCCTTCGGCTCCTGGTCCAATATGGCACAGTCTCAATAGTGGACACAGCTTCGATGGGCCCACCATCATTGGGAACAGTCACTGTAGTTTTTGCAACTATGGATTCATTCCCCTGCAACAAAAGTAGTAATGAGAGAAAGACAAACAAAGCATCTAACTCACCTTCTACTATAGGGTATTTTGGAGCAGGTTAAAAATTCCTTAGTCTTAGCCAAGACTTAAGACCCCAGTCTGAAACTCTTTTTTTTTTTCACTCTATCGCCCAGGCTGGTGCACAGTGGCACAATCTCGGCTCACTGCAACCTCCACCTCCCAGGTTCAAGGGATTCTCCTGCCTCAGCCTCCTGAGTAGCTGTGATTACAAGTGTGTGCCACCACACCTGACTGATTTTTTTTTTTTTTTTTTGAGACGGAGTCTCGCTCTATCACCCAGGCTGGAGAACAGTGGCCCAATATCAGCTCACTGCAAGTTCCACCTCCCAGGTTCATGCCATTCTCCTGCCTCAGCCTCCCGAGTAGCTGGGACTACAGGCGTCCGCCACCACGCCCAGTTAATTTTTTGTAGTTTTAGTAGAGACGGGGTTTCACCATGTTAGCCAGGATGGTCTCGATCTCCTGACCTCGTGATCCACCCACCTCGGCCTCCTAAAGTGCTGGGATTACAGGCGTGAGCCACCGTGCCTGGCCGACTGATTTTTGTATTTTTAGTAGAGACGGGGTTTCGCCATGTTGACCAGGCTGGTCTCGAACTCCTGACCTCAGGTGATCATCCACCTGCCTAGGCCTCCCAAAGTGCAGGGATTACAGGTGTGAGCCACCACGCCCGACCTGAAACATTCTTATGTTGAAATCTCATGTTTGGCTGGGTGCAGTGGCTCATGCCTGTAATCCCAGCATTTTGGGAGGCCGAGGTGGGGAACATCACGTGAGCCCAGCAGTTCGAGACCATCCTGGGCAGCAAGGAGAGACTCTCCCTCTACTTTAAAAAGTAAAAATAAAGAAATCTCATACTTAAGAAGATAAACATAGGTGATGGGGGCATATATTCAAGCAACTAAGACTCACTCTGACAGTTATTTACTTAATCAGAGTAATTCCATTCACATGGATAAGGATTCTACTGCATAGAAAAACTTTAACCAAAGCCAGGCGCGGAGGCTCACGCCTGTAATCCCAGCACTTTGGGAGGCTGAGGCGGGCGGATCACCTTAGGTCAGGAGCTCAAGCCCAGCCTGACCAATATGATGAAACCCCCTGTCTACTAAAAACACAAAAATTAGCCAGGCGTGGTGGCATGCGCCTGTTATCCCAGCTACCTGGGAGGCTGAGACAAGAGAATCACTTGAACTGGGAGGCGGAGGTTACAGTGAGCCAAGATCACGCCATTGCACTCCAGCCTGGGCAACAAGAACAAAACTCTCTCAAAAAAAACAAACAAAAACTGTAACCAAACATCATCTCTCTCAAAACAATGCTGCAATGCTGACTCAGAGGAGTTTTAATGCTTGGGGCCTGTAATCTCTGTTATCTTGGCCTGACTATTCTTACCTGGTCTACTGTGGAGCCAATGGAACGAGTTTTCTTTACAGGTCCAGGGGGACCATCAACAAACTGTCGGCTACTAGAGCGCTAAAAAGGAGACAAAGACCCGTAACTTTAGTGCCAAGCAGAACTGAAGCACAGAAGATAAAATTATTCCGTCAGACAATCTGGATACAGGTCCTAGGGATTAGGGCTACAGTAAATAACAAACAATGTGCTCGCTCTCTCTCTCTTTGCCTATTTCCACATGAAGAATAAGCTGTTCCAAAAGAATATGTTGTACAAAAATGCTCTCAGTGCCCTAGAAAAAATGAGCAAGCTGTGGAGAAATTTAGATGACACTACCAGAAAAAGTACAGCTGTAATCCTAACTAAGGACATGAAGTCTTGGAAACACATTAAGTACCCTAAACAAGCATACACAGATAGATCTCTATATATCCCATTATACATGCATTTCATCTGAAGCTTATATTAGAGCACAAAAGTTCTGTGTAAAAATTCATATGACAATTCAAAACAAACTTAAGTTTATCCTTTTCCACTGTATGAATGAATTGAAATGCAGCCTAAACAGTGAAATGGACAAGATCCTGTCCTAAGTTACTACTTCAAAGAGTACCAATACTGGTTGGGAGCAGTGGCTCACGCCTGTAATCCCAGCACTTTGGGAGGTCAAGGCAGGTGGATCACCTGAGGTCAGGAGTTCGAGACCAGCCTGGCCAACACGGTGAAACCCCATTTCTACTAAAAATACAAAAATTAGCTGGGCGTGGTGGCGGGCACCTGCAATCCTAGCTGCTTGGGAGGCCAAGGCAGGAGAATTGCTGGAACCCAGGAGGCGGAGGTTGCAGTCAGCCGAGATTGCGCCATTGCACTTCAGCCTGCGCAACAAGAGCAAAACTCCATCTCAAAAAAAAGAGAATAGCAATACTGTCTCCACAGCATGAATTCATTTGTACTATGTGCTTAACAATGGCTAGGGCAACATGTCAGGAATGCAGTATTATGGCAAAATTTGCAAAAATAACTCTATTAATACTATGTTTACAAAAAAGACTAAACAAACCATACATACCCTCTTTTCTCTCTTCTTCAGTTTGAAAGTCTTCACCAAAGAAGAGTCCCAATCCTGTTGACAATTACACTGTATTAATTTCTTTTTTTGGTTAGGCCTTCCCTAAACCCTGTACAAATAAATTTACAGAGAACTTTAAAGGCTTCGTCAGTCAGGCTACCTAATGTACAATTCGGGGAGAGTTAAAGAAGGGAAGGTCTCAAGTGTTTGAGCTATAGAGCTATAGTAAGTTAATGTGCTTTCTTTCAAAAATTGAAGCTATTATTATAAAATCAGGAATCAATACCACAGAGGCAAGAAAAGGTTAAAGAATCAACTTCTGCCGTGATTATTTCCGGTGGCTGATCCTTTATTTCTGATTATTTTTGTAATTAGTTTTAAAACTTACAGAATGTTAGGCACTATACTGATCGTGTTAGATGTGATTCTTGCCCCCAAGGAACTGCCATTGTCTAATCAGATACTCTGCATAACGTGGCCACTTAAAAAGTTCTACAGTTTAGGAACTTGGGCCCGAAAACATGTTCACCACTAAAGAACTATTTGTCTTTTATTGTGGTCACATTTCAATTCACCTATTTTAACTATTTGCATTCATTTTAGTAGTTACCTGTGATTTCCTTACTCCTGATTATCCCTGAAAACAGTATCTAGAAATAGTGGTATACAGCAAATAATAGCTTAGCTAAATAAATTTAACTTCCCCAATTCATGGTCCAGTAATGTAGTTACTGGTTGTTTGATTCAGCTTCAGTTACAACAAATATCATATCATACGTAGGTCTAGCTCAAAAATCAACTGATAATATGATCTAGTTTTATTATATATTCGAGACCTCCACTATATCATTCCCTATTTGAAAAAGACGATGCCGGCCGGGCACGGTGGCTCAAGCCTGTAATCCCAGCACTTTGGGAGGCCGAGACGGGCGGATCACAAGGTCAGGAGATCGAGACCATCCTGGCTAACATGGTGAAACCCCGTCTCTACTAAAAAATACAAAAAAATAGCCGGGCGAAGTGGCGGGCGCCTGTAGTCCCAGCTACTCGGGAGGCTGAGGCAGGAGAATGGCGTGAACCCGGGAGGCGGAGCTTGCAGTGAGCTGAGATCCGGCCACTGCACTCCAGCCTGGGCGACAGAGCGAGACTCCGTCTCAAAAAAAAAAAAAAAAAAAAAAAAAAGAAAAAGACGATGCCTAATATTTTTATCTATAAAATGGCCATATTTTCCCTGGTCAAATACTGAATTTGAACAGAAAACTCCTAGCCACGTAATAAGTAGTTGTCACTTGTTTTGCTATATCAGAAAACCAGTCACCAAAAACATCCTGATTTGCTTTGTTTGCTAGTTTTCAGCTAGCAACAGAAAAGATGTACAAATCAATGAACTATATTAAAGACTGTATCAGGAGATGACCTTTTATGCAGAAGCATCACTATAAATAAAAAGAAGTGTGCCGCCCCATAAAAGCAGGGCAACAAATAGTTTAACATGTTAACCATTGTTGATGAAAGCATTATATAGTGCCTAGAAACTCTAATCACACTTTTCTGGGTGAAATCCCAAAACCTTGGTTTCCTTCTAATTGTGAAGTACGACTATGCTTTCCCCAAGAACCAAACTAATTCAGAAATAAGGCACAAATCTATTTAAGAGCGGCAAATAAACGCTGCCGACATACAGTCTTGCTAATATTTTCATTACTAGCTGGGCTTTAATACGTCAAAATATAATCAATTAGTACAAGTGGCACACAGAGATCTATTAAATGAACTCAACTCATGCCAAATTCTGAATTCTATATTCTCACTTCAGAAACTAATACAAAAGCCAGTCTCTTATAGCTCATGTGGATTTACATTTTAAATTGCTAGCTCAGAATCTGTAACACATCAGCTAATAAAATAGTAATATAAGATGTTCAGAAGAGAGGACAGGAGAGATATTTCTGGGGAAGCAGAGGTAAGAAAAGTAGGTAATTCTCAGAGATCAAATGTTTATTACCAGTGATTCATCAGTCTTGTCAAAGCTGATATCTGATAAAATGGAACCAGATTCATCAATGGTTGATAGTCTAGATCAGTGAAACAATACAATGTTAGACATAGTAGACCGTGGAATGTAAAATTCACCAACATTCAGAACAAGTCCTACTGGTCAGGTAGTTAATTTCATAGCAAAATCTTCACTATAGAGACAACTACAATCTCAAACCCTGTGGTAGGCTACTTTGTATGGTTTCCACGGAGGAGTGTGTGTGCATGAGTACAGGTGCAGCACAGTTGCTTTTTCAGCAAAGACCTTATAACAGCAGTTGAAAGTTAGTCAGGGTTATGGGTGCTATTCTCTATTGAGTTTGTATTACAGGTTACTCAAAATTCACAAAATCAAGGGAATGAAGTTTAATTAGATCCCAACTATGCTAGTTTCTACAAACGAGAGTATTACCCAGCACTGACTTTTTAAGAAATTAAGCCTGTACGTCTTCTTAGTTATAAAGATTCCCCATAAAACAACCAGGCAACAAAACAAATAGCTGACCTTTCCCTACGTATTGTACTGGGGATGTTAAATTCAAAGCCTGGTTGAGACTATTTTAAACAGTGGTGCAGTGGAACCAAAATTATTGTCTCGTCTTGGCTCATAGAGGCCTTTCTAAACCAGAAGAGCTATAAGAGCTCTCTGGAGAGTAAACACTGAAAGTATTGCTGAACTGCCACTTTCACCTTTGGGTTTCTTAGCAATGCGCAGGATTAGTTATTGATGCACAATTTAGCACCAATATCAAAATTTTATCCATGGCAAAACAACATCCTTAGGAAAGATTTAAAAATAAAATAAAATAAATAGGGACGTCCCTGTGCCTTTATTCCCCACCTACTCTTCCCCTCAAAATCTTTTTCTGCCTTTTTAAGCACACATTCTAGAAGCAGTATATTTAAGAATTCAGATAACAAGAATATCTGACAGCTGTGTTGCTTGTGATCGGATAACAACAGATGCAGTTCCTCCACCTTTTGTTCCCAGCATTGCTGCTGGATGGTTGGCCTCTGTTGAGAAAAGCCAGAGCTGATTTTTGCTCCTCGCTTAGTTGAATGCTGCCAGATGTGTCACACATGAGCATCTCTCGAATCAGCTGAATCTGTCGTTCCTACAGACCAAAGCAGAGTAAAGCATCATAACTAGCCAGGGGAGAAAGCTTCACCTCAAATTTATGGGACGGGCAGACCAGAAGACATTAAAATACAGCATTATGCAAATAGGCCTTTAGGAAGGCTGCTACACCAATAGCATATTAATTCACATCAAACCCAGATTGTGTCTCTGATTTCTGACTGGCAAAATGAACTACATCTAGAATAGCGAAGTTTCTGCTAGAAGACTTTTGGATTAACCTGGTAATCCAAGAGAAGAATAATGCAAAATGAGAGTCCCAAAATAGATTTCACATAGCAAAAACACTTTAGTGTCATTTTATCAGAACAAATATTGGCTTCTACGGATCAAAGCAGCCACCCACCTCTCTAAGTAGTGGAGCAAAATGCATTAAAATGGATACAAAGCTATAAAGCACTGGAACCAGACAATTTGAGTTTACTGAGGCATCTAACACTGTATACCAAGATGGATTAGTCCCTCCCAGTAAAGGCTTTCTTTTGCACTATGACCCATCCTGACACATAAAAATGGTAGTGTTCTGTGTCAGTCACATTGCTCAACTGGTTGAATACATCTAACCTTTTACTCTGAATTAGAGAGCGGTGATGAAAAGAGTCACAGTTGTTTTGCCTGTATGAATGACAAAGTACCAGCTACTCATATAAGGATGGATATTCCGGGTAGCACTTAAAATAAACAATGAAGGATGGCTAATATCTTGTGACAGATCAAGTATGTTAGGATCTCCCTCCCTTCCTTTTCCTCTGATTCTTTAAGTTCTCATTTGAAATCTGTCTGTTAAGTAATAGTTTCAAGTCTAAATGACAAAAACATTTAAATTTCAAATTACGAAGAACAAGATTCCTAGTCTGCAATTTCAGCTCTATTCATGGGCAAGCTGTTAAAGAACAGGTCACTTTCAGTTCTTTAATGTGGAAGAAGAAACTAGGTATATTTGGCAAGTGGAAACTGTCAGACAATGCTTTCCCCCTCCCGCATCATCACTGTTCTAGCATGGAAAACAATACACACCAGTTTTTCGCAGTCAGCCTCAGCTCTCTGTCTCCGTTTGATCTCTACGTCCACCTGATTACGTGCATGCTTCAGCTTAACGTCCAGAGCACTTCGCTCAGTCTCTGCTTTCATCAAAAGATCCTTGTATTTCCCCAGCTCATGGTCAGTCCTCTGCCACTTTTTACGGAAATCCTCAAAGTCCTTCGCCAACTGGATAAATTCTGAGGAAAGGGGGAATCTTTAATAATTCAAGCACCAAACAGTATAATTGCTCTAATAAATGAGTCCTACGGTTAGCTTTATTTGAAATTCATAATTAAGGAACTAGCTGAACTATGGGCAAATCCAGCTGAAAATAACCGGGTGCAGATCTTGGATATATTTATCACTCTGATGAGAACTTTGTGGGTAGCAATTCCTATTTCGATAGGCCACTTACTTTTGGCTTAGCCAGTGGCATCTGCTATGGAATATGTAACTCATTAGTCACCTGGCTCCAGATGTAACACTAACACTGAAAGCTCCTGAACAGAAGGCAATCAAAGGGGGATACCTTTGAGGCAGCTGTCACGCACCAGGACAGTTATAGCTATAAAACAAAAACAGCTTCCTTTACAGTCACGCATTGCTGCACCAGAGAGATGTTAAACAGCAGATTCAAATGTAACTGCTGTAATATGCTCCAGTAGATGTAGATTAATATTACAGATGTCTAGACCTACAATTCCATTTGGCTATATAATTATACAAATATTGATTTGAAAGTAAAAAGCCAATTTGCTTTTGCTGTTTAACACTGCCCTGAAGGGTATGTAAACATTCCAGTTGAAAAAAAAAAAAAAGAGGAAGAGAAGAACATACTAGCTTTCGGAACATCCCTGATAGCACAATGTGAAGTCTCTTCAAATGTCTGCAAAGAGAGCATCACTTCCAAGGCAGCATCTCAAAGGAAGAAGATAACCCTGGTGGCATTCATTCTTATCTCCTGCTATTGGCAAAGCTGTTCTTCTGCAATGTATTTGCAAAAGTGCCTTACAATTTTCTAGTTAACCTCCATCTATCTCTAAGGATCACTCTCCACCAATATCAAGGAAGAAGATCTCAAGGTGTACATCTGCTGCTGGTCAAACTAACCCAGTTTACAGCTGAAACTAGGCCAAATTCACACACAGTTAGCAGATTCTTAGGTAGTAAGGGCACTTTTCCCATATGAATTTAACCTAAGAGCACAGAAACAATACATAGTCCTTTTTAAACAATTTTAATAATTTGATCAAATATCGAACTTACAAATTAGGATACCAATTTGTTCCAGAGAAACCAAGTCATTAAGAAAACTTTAGTTTTTAGCAAACAACAAATTTCAGCAAAATAGGTTATTATGACCTAGTTATCTTAAACAATGCAAATATCAACAATAAAAAAAAAGTATGGCTGGGCACGGTGACTCACACCTGTAATCCCAGCACTTTGGGAGGCTGAGGCAGACGGATCACGAGATCAGGAGATCAAGACCATCCTGGCTAACATGGTGAAACCCCGTCTCTACTAAAAATACAAAAAAATTAGCCGGGCATGGTGGCGGGCGCCTGTAGTCCCAGCTACTCGGGAAGCTGAGGCAGGAGAATGGCGTGAACCTGGGAGGCGGAGCTTGAAGAGAGCTGAGATCCGGCCACTGCACTCCAGCCTGGGCAACAGAGACTCCTTCTCAAAAATAAATAAATAAAGTATTACAATTCAAATAGTTTTAAGAAATAATATGTTGGGTTAGTCTGGAACATGCTACTTTTTTGTGGGTTTTTTTTTTTTAAAGAAAAAACCTATCTGTTTGCAAACTAAATACTGTACACATACACACTCAAAATATTTACCAAACTGAAAAACAATTTTGAAAATAAAAAGATTTTCATCTGACCTAATTTTGCTGGTTTGTTTGTTCTTTAGGATACTCCTTTTACTAAATTACTGTTTCAGCTTAGTTTAAGTCAGACCCAAAGCAGAACATTTACATACCTGATTAATATACTACTTTTTGTGTGTGCAAGTGAGAAATGTGGGAAAAAAAAAAAAAGACATTACTTTCTTTTTTTTTTTGAGACAGTTTCACTCTTGTTGCCCAGGCAGAAGTGCAATGGCACAATCTTGGATCACTGCAATCTCCGCCTCCTGGGTTCAAGCAATTCTCCTGCCTCAGCCTCATGAGTGACTGGGATTACAGGTGTGGGCCACCATGCCCAGCTGATTTTTGTATTTTTAGTAGAGACGGGGTTTCACTATGTTGGCCAGGCTGGTCTCAAACTCCTAACCTCAGGTGATCCACCGGCCTTGGCCTCCAAAAGTGCTAGGATTACAGGCGTGAGGCACTGTGCCCGGCATACTTTTTACTTGAGACAGTCTTCCTCTGTCACCCAGACTGGAGTGCAGTAGCACAATCTCAGCTCATTGCAACCTCCGCCTCCCAGGTTCAAGCAACTCTCCTGCCTCAGCCTCTTGAGTAACTGGGACTACAGGCGTACGCCACCACGCCCAGCTAATTTTTGTATTTTAACTAGAGATGGGGTTTTACCATGTTGGCTAGGCTGGTCTCAAACTCCTGACCTCAAGTGATTCACCCGCCTCAGCCTCCCAAAGTGCTAGGATTATACGCATAAGCCACCACGCCCGGCCGAAAGACACGACTTTTATGTACAATTCTACTATGAGCAAAGTTTGCTAGGATCGGGTCAGAAGGCATTTTGGACTATAGATCAGAAACAATTTTGATGTTGAAGACCAATAATCATGGCACTGTTTTGGTCAGTTGGTGAATCACAATTCAGCTTGGTACTTGCCTTTCATGAAGTGCACATTAAAAGATTTATAAAATTCAGGTCGGGCATGGTGGCTCTCGCCTGTAATCCCAGCACTTTGGGAAGCTGAGGCGGGCAGATCACTTGAGGCCAGTAGTTCAAGACCAGTCTGGCCAACATGGTGAAACCCTGTCTCTACTTAAACACAAAAATTAGCTGGGCTTAGTGGTATGCGCCTGTAATCCCAACTACTCCAGGAGGCAAAGGTCGCAGTGAGCTGAGATTGTGCCACTGCACTCCAGCCTGGGCAGCAGAGTGAGATGCTGTCTCAAAAAAAAAGACTTATAAAATCCAAATTACAGTACCTCCTTTAAAAAGTTATATACACTCTAAACTATGAAGTGTACCTATGAAACAGGAGGAAAGAGAAGGGAAATTTCCAAATTGAGGGTTATCTTTGATTTATTTAAAATTTAAAAATCAGGATTTGGTTCATAGCTCAGCAAGCAGATTTAAGTGGGTCCAGAAATCTTGATTTTTTTTTTCCGTTTACTCCCTGAGGCCTTTGAACAGGCTCTTCCATTTGTCTTCCCCACTACCCTCTCTAAGTTTCTTAAAGACAAAGACCCTATGTCTCCTTTGCTCTTTTATCTCCAGTGTTGTAACCTGCCTAACACACAGTAGACACTTGAAATATCTGTTGAACAAATGAATGAATGAAAAGCCGCTGTTCAAATTAAATTTACCAGCATCCAAGACCACCTTACCAGTTTAAACAAACTTACCTCCCACCACTATGCAATACCCACCTAGCTAAACCGGTCTGCCCCTGCCCACAGAACAGAGGCCTTCTCACTTGTAACCAAGCTATGTACTTCAAATGGAATGCCCTACCTACTCTTCTTAACATACCCATTTACCAAGTCCCATCTGGTCTGTGAATCTTTTCCTAATCAGTTTGCAACACATTAAATTTTTCTAGATTACCCAAAAGCATGTATTTTGATACTTGTACTATCTTCTGTTTCATGAGAAAAAAAATCCTGTCTCTGAAACTAAAATACCATAATCTTCTTGAAGACAGGCAATATATCATATATACTTCAGTATTTGATACTGTGCATAGTGTAGTACAAACCTAGTATGTCACTGGCACACAATAAGCACCTGATAAATGTTAAATTATACTTATTCCTAATTTATACACCAATGACATTTTTTTAAAAAGCTCAGGCAGCTTATGACAAATTAAAAATAGAACATAAAAAACTGTGTGGACTGGAGAAAACAAGACAACAAAATATACTATTAAAGTCATCTTTTTTAAAATATTAACTTTCATTCTGATCTTCCCGTAACTTGGACTTAGCTCTCTCTTTTTTTTTTTTTTTTTAAAGAGACGGCATCTCACTCTGTTGCCCAGGCTGTAGTGCAATGACATGATCTTGGCTGACTGCAACCTCTATCTCCCGGGTTCAAGTGATTCTCATCCCTCAGTCTCCCAAGTAACAGGGATTACAGGTAAACACTACCATGCCTGGCTAACTTTTTGTATTTTTAGTAGAGAAGGGGTTTCACCACGTTGGTCAGACTGGTCTTGAACTCCTGACCAAGTGATCCACCCGCCTTGGCCTCCCAAAGTGCTGGGAATTACAGGTGTGAGCCGCTTTGCCGGGCTCAGACTTAAGCTTTTTAAAAAACAATACATGCCGAGCATGGTGGCTCTCACTTGTAATCCCAGCACTTTGGGAGGCCAGGGCAGGTGGATCACCTGAGGTCGGGAGTTGGAGACCAGCCTGACCGACATGGAGAAACCCCATCTCTACTAAAAATACAAAATTAGCCAGGCGTGGTGGCACATGCCTAATTCAGCTACTCGGGAGGCTGAGGCAGGAGAATCACTTGAACCCAGGAGGCGGAGGTTGCGGTGAGCCGAGATTGCACCACTGCACTCCAGCCTGGGCAACAAAGAGTGAAAAACTCTGTCTCAAAAAAAAAAAAAAAAAAATCAATACAAAAAAGAGAAAGAGGAATGAAGTTAATGATGAAAGGCAAGAGTAAGGAGTCAAGGGATACTTAGGCACGCGGGGAATTCCTAATGATCTAAGGAGAGTATAGGCCAGGCACAGTGGCTCACGACTGTAATCCTAGCACTTTGCGGGGCCAAGGCAGGTGGATCACTTGAGGTCAGGAGTTCAAGACCAGCCTGGCCAACATGGTGAAACATTGCTACTAAAAATACAAAAACTAGCCGGCTTGGTGGCATGCACCTGTAATCCCAGCTACTTGGGAGGCTGAGGCAGGAGGATCACTTGAACCCAGGAGACGGAGGTTGTAGTGAGCTGAGATCGCACCACTGCACCCCAGCCTGGGCGACAGAATGAGACTGTCTCAAAAAAAAAAAAAAAAAAAGAAAAAGAAAAAGAGGACAGACACTGGGGTGGATGCACGAAGTTGATTCTAGTGTCTAAAAAACACAGGGCTACTTTAGTTCCTCAAAAGCCAACATTTGCCAGGCGCACTGGCTCACACCTATAATCCCAGCACTTTGGGAGGCTAAGGTAGGAGGATCACCTGAGCCCAGGAGTTCAAGACCAGCCTGGAAAACATGGCAAGACCTTGTCTCTACAAAAAATAGAATTAAAACAAAAGTAGTGCTTACAGTAGTTTGGGAGAAAAAGTAAATAATAAAAATTCAAAATAAAATAATAAAAATAAATATAAAAATTAGCCTGTGTGGGCCAGGCATGGTGGCTCACGCCTGTAATCCTAGCACTTCGGGAGGACGAGGCGGGCAGATCATGAGGTCAGGAGATCGAGACCATCCTGGTTAATAGGGTGAAACCCCGTCTCTACTAAAAATACAAAAAATTAGCCGGGCGTGGTGGCAGGCGCCTATAGTCCCAGTCACGCAGGAGAATGGCATGAACCCGTGAGGCGGAGCTTGCAGTGAGCCAAGATTGTGCCACTGCACTCCAGCCTGGGCAACAGAGTGAGTTTCCATCTCAAAAAAAAAAAAAAATTAGCCAGTGTGGTAGCACAAGCCTATAGTCCCAGCTACTCAGGAGGCTGAGGTAGGAGGATTGCTTGAGCCCAGGAGTTCAACGCTGCAGTAAGCTATGATTGCACCACTGTACTCCAGCCTGGGCAACAGAGCAAGACCTTGTCTCCAAAAAACAAAAACTAGGCCGGGCACGGTGGTTCACGCCTGTAATCCCAGCACTTTGGGAGCCAAGGTGGGTGGATCACCTGAGGTCAGGAGTTCAATACCAGCCTGGCCAACGTGATGAAACCCTTTCTCTACTAAAAATACAAAAATTAGCCAGGTATGGTGGCAGACACCTGTAACCCCAGCTACTCAGGAGGCTGAAGCAGGAAAATTGCTTGAACCTGGGAGGCAGAAGTTGTAGTGAGCCGAGATCCTGCCACTGCACTCCAACCTGGGCAACAGAGTGAGACACTGTTTCAAAAATAAATAAATAAATGAGGGCTGGGCGCGGTGGCTCATGCCTGTAATCCCAGCACTTTGGGAAGCCAAGGCAGACGGATCACCTGAGGTCAGCAGTTCGAGACCAGCCTGACCAACATGGAGAAACCCCGTCTCTACCAAAAATACAAAATTAGCCAGGCGTGGTGGCGCATGCCTGTAATCCCAGCTACTTGGGAGACTGAGGCAGGAGAATCTTTTGAACCCAGGAGGCGGAGGTTGCGGTGAGCCGAGATCGCACCATTGCACTCCAGCCTGGGCAATAAGAGTGAAACTCTTGTTTCAAAAAATAAAAATAAAAAATAAAAAAAGCCAACATTCCAAATTAGAGATTTGGAGAAGGAGGTAAAATGTACCTCTATTTTATAAGAGAAATAAATGGGAAGGTAAAAATTTGCTTATATAATAAAATCAGGATTTCTTTAAAAATAAACATTTTGGGGAGGAGATTTCTGGCATAATCATTTCCCAAAGTATTTCACAACATCTCAATTTATGCTCAAATCCTCATAGCACTCTCACAAAGAAAATAGAGATGTTTAAATTCCTATTTTATAGGTGGAGAAACAGACACAGAAATAACAGGTAAAAGCCAACACTAGTTATCAACACTCTAAACCACAGAGTCTTCCCTCTGCCCCCATATTTTATCAGTTGCCCCCTTCTATAGGTCTTATTATCACAATCTCTTCTACCCATTTCTCCCTGCTTCCATCGTCACAACTACCATTCCAGTTAGGGCTGTTATTGCCTCTTTCCTGAGCTATGACAACCATGTCATTCCTAGTCAGTCTCCCAGCATCCACCTCTAATGCAGCCTACACCTCTGCCAGGGTAATCTTCCCAAAGCACAGTTCTGATTATGTCACTCCCCCTTACTCCTATTTCCCTCAAGTCCCACACCTTCTTGCCTCCGCTCAGGCTGTCGCCTGATCTAAAATACCCCCTTTCATCTCTGCCTGTTGGGATTCTACCCTATAGCTAAAGCTCAGCTCAAACCCTTTCCCCCATAACACCATTTAGTCATCCCTTTCCCTCAATTCAAAAATGCTAAAAGCCCTGATAGGTTCTCACAAAATATTTGCTGAATGAACCTGAGTATTAAGATCTCTTATTCCACACTCTAGTCCCCACCACACTCTAAAGTAATCCATCTTCTGAGATGATGTGACCTCAAAGAGAAGCCTAATTAGTATGCCATTGTGGTTACTGAGCTGGTACCAGATGATAGGGTCATGCAGCAGCTATTAGAGACAGAAAATAGAACATTGTTTTGAAAGGCCTGTAAGTGGATAAGAGCTATTAAAAACATCAATCAATTCAAAGAAAATATTGAATGGCATAAGCAAGATACCACAGTAAGTACTATAGAAATAAAAAAAAGTTCAAGACACAGTTCTTACATTACTTTAACACCAGTAAGGCTGACTCGAGAACAACATTTACTAAATTAGGTATTAATGAAAGTCTGAAATAGGAGAGGATGGTAATACAAAGAGAAGCTGGTATAGAATAATTCCCTTAGATCACATGTCAGTACCATCAGCCCCATTTTTCTTTCTTGCTAATTTATTTCCCAGACGGTTCCTCTATTAGCACCTCCTTTTTCTCCCCAGTTTGCCACCCCATCTCAATCCTTTATTCTTTCCCCCGGGGAGATGGAGTCTCACTCTGTCACCCAGGCTTGAGTGCAGTGGCACAATCATAGTTCACTGTAGCCTCAAACTCCTGGGCTCAAGCAATCCTTCAGCCTCCTGAGTATCTGGGACCATAGGCGTGTGTCACCACACCCAGCTAATTCTTTTGTTTTTGAAATAGGGTCTCGCTCTGTCCTAGGTTGGAGTACACGAGTGTGATCTCAGCTCACTGCAACCTCCGCCTTCCCAGCGATCCTCCCACCTCAGCCTCCGAGGTAGCTGGGATCACAGGAGCATGCCACCACACCAGCTTTTTCTTTTTCTTTTTCTTTTTTTTTCTGTAGAGATGGGTTTTTGTGGTCAGGCGCTCAAACCTGTAATCCCAGCACTTCGGGAGGAGGCTGTGGTGGGTGGATCATTTGAGGTCAGGAGTTCAAGACCAGCCTGGCCAACATGACAAAACCCCATCTCTACTAAAAATACAAAAATTAGCTGAGTGTGGTGGCGGACGCTTACAATCCCAGCTACCTGGGAGGCTGAGGCAGGACAATTGCTTGAGCCCAGAAGGTGGAAGTTGCAGTGAGCCGAGATCACGCCACTGCACTCCAACCTGGGTGACAGAGTGATATTTCATCTCAAAAAAAAAATAAAACCAGAGATGGGGTTTTGCCATGTTGCCCAGGATGGTCTCAAACTCCTGGACTCAATCGATCCACTCGTCTCAGCCCTACAAAGTGCTAAGATTATAGGCATGAGCCACTATGCCCGACCGCTAATGTTTTCAGAGACAGTCTTGCTATGTTGCCCAAGCTGGTCTCAAACTCCTGGCATCAAGTGATTCTCCTGCCTCAGCCTCCTGAGTAGCTGGGATTACAGGTGCAAGCCACCAAACTTGGCTCTCAATCATTAATTACTCAGCATCAAATATATGAATTAGGTGAAAGCAGATACCTAGTATCTCCTTCAAAAAGAAATTGTGGACTGGGCCTGGTGGCTCATACCTATAATCCCAGCACTTTGGGAGGCAGAAGTGAGAGGATTGCTTGAGGCCAAGAGGTGGACACCAGCCTGGGTAAAATAGGGAGACCTTATCTCTATAAAAAATTTTGAAAAAGTAGCAGGGCATGGTGGTGCAACCTGGGAGACAGAGTGACATTCTTTAAAAAAAAAAAAGAAAAAAGAAAGAAGAAATTATGACTTTTTCCCACTTCAACTGAAAATGCTTTTATAGAACACAAAGAAAATCCAGGATAAAAAGTATAGCCAACTGCTACTCTAAAGAAAAAAGCAATATCCTAGTAAATTTTTCCCAGTTCATGGCACAGAAAATAGTGCCAACTATTCAGCAGAAAAAGAATCTTGATAATAAAAAAGTGGCCAGGCACAGTGGCTGACACCTGTAATCCCAGCACTTTGGGAGGCCGAGGCAGGCGGATCACCTGAGGTCAGGGGTTTGAGAATAGCCTGGTTAACATGCAAAACCCTGTCTCTACTAAAAATACAAAAAATTAGCCGGGCTTGGTGGCATGTGCCTGTAATCCCTGCTACTCGAGAGGCTGAGACAGGGAATCGCTTGAACCTGGGGAGCAGAGGTTGCAGTGAGCCGCGATGTCGCCACTGCGCTCCAGCCTGGGTGACAGAGAGAGACTCCATCTCAAAAAAATAAATAAAGATAATAAAAAAGCCTGGCTAAAACCTATTAAGAGCAGCTACAGAAAAGAATTTTAGTGACCATTTAGAATGAGTGCCTGTTAGGCTTTGACCACGTAAGTGACCACTGCTTTATTTTTAGGTAACCCAAATGAAAAACAACTTTAAGACTGGAAAATACTTCAGCTTTGTAAAAATCCCAAATTTGAAATCTGTTTTTCCTTTTGGACAGGCCAGCTCAGAATGACTTACGGAGTTCATTTCCTTCACTGAGAATCTCTGCCCGGCGCACAAGCTGCTCAAACAGATTCCGCATATTCAGCATCATAGTATCCATCTTTCTGCCAAGAAATCAAATATACATTAGGGGTCCTGCCTTCTCACCCACGACAGAAGATTCTATAGCAATCCAGCCATCAGTGACCAACATCTGGACTCTTCCATTTATAACTACCATTATAAGAATCTCAAGCTAACAACAGATGTTTTGTGTGATTCTTATTATAAAAACAAACTTGGAATATTTAAGACTCATCTTAAAATTAGAAAACCATTTCAGACCTTTGAATATAACAGCCCCTCCAATCACTTTGTAGCAGAAAACAAATAGGAAAAAGCATGTCAGTTGATTACTAAGTGACTGACCAACAACAAAATGTGGTTCTTCAAGTCAAGCCTATTGATTAATATAATACTTTTGCCAGTTTATTCCTTGTGGGCCTTGAAGACCTACAATGTGACTTAAAATATCTATTTTTAATTTCATTTTTAGCTAATGCCCCGGTTGCAACTGCCTTTTAAAATGCAGGACATGGTCAGCACATTTCCTACCAACAGCACAGATGACGTCACACGAATGATTAAGTGGGAAAATCGCCAGCTCAGCAGCACAAGAATTATTTCTGTAATGCAGGGCTCTCTGCTGGGCTGCGTGGAGGAACTATGTCTAACAAATTTATACTAAGTAGAGGCAAAGGATTATGTTGTACCACATTCTGGCATCAGAGAGACAATACACCACCTTCATAGTTCGAAGGGCAAAGCAAAAATCATTTGCTACTGTGTTCTGTATAGTGAATTTCAGGCTTCGTATTTCCCCCCAAAGGCCTACTGATACTACAGAAAAAACAGTGTCATTACAGGCAGTTATATTCCAAATAGACTTTAACTGGGAACACTTTGAGGAAATAAGATCTTCACTTAACAGTCAAGAAAGAAACACATTAACTGGATGTTATGAAAACTATCAAGGAAATGAAATAAAAAGTCAAATTTCATTAGAAATGTAATGTCCTCAGAAATACCATTAAAGGATTCTTATGTTTCTCTTAACCAATGCTTCAACATTCTAGTCCAGGTCCTTATTTCCTAAATAAAATTTTAAGAACTCTTATGAAGGGTTAGTGATTTTGCAATGTTTATAAGATTGTACCACAAGCTATGAGAGCAAGAAAAAATATATTAAAAAGCACAAAGGACAAAGAATATATGAACATAGGCTGGGCACGGTGGCTCACACCTATAATCCCAGCACTTTGGGAGGCCAAGGTGGGTGGATCACTTGAGGTCAGGAGTTCGAGACCAGCCTGGGCCAACATGGCGAAACCCTGTCTCTAGTAAAAACACAAAAATTAGCTGGGCACAGTGATGCGTGCCTATAATCCCAGCTACTTGGGAGGCTGAGGCAGGAGGATTGCTTGAACCTGGGAGGCAGAGGTTGCAATGAGCTGAGATGGTGCCACTGCACTCCAGCCTGGGTGCCAGAGCAAAAAAAAAAAAAAGAATATATAAACATAAGATATTTTCTATTAAGTGCTGCAGAATTATTCATTTATATTCATATGATAATTGCTATAATAGAAAAAAAGTTTTCAGTTCCAAGCCTGGATGCAATATATACCTGAATCAGGGCCGGAAACCAAGATTTTCAAATGGCAAGTATCTGTTCCAAGCTACATAATCACAGCAAGCTGCTAAGCAACCAGACCAACAAATGTATTACAAAGATCTTTCTCTAAACTAAGAACAAAACTAAAAGGATAGCATTAAAACCGGCAGGAAGAGCTGTGGAATTCATAGAAACTCCATGGATTTAACAATATAACGAAATAAGCAACATACCCCAAGTGCTACAGGACAGAAATGGGCAGGACATTGGGTAGTCAATTCAAATGTTGATTTCCTTTGGCTCTCATGAGGTAAAAATGGAAGACTCTAATCAGTAGTTTTAATATAAGGTATTGCTTTCTATCATCTCGGCACTCACTCACATATTGTGAGACTATAAGACAGTGAGCTCCGTACCACAGCAAAACTTCTAATCTGTCCAAGAATTCAAAAAGGAAAATTTCATGGTGCTAGGATGTTGAAAACTGGTTGTTTAAAAAAAAGCTTTTTTTGCCGGGCGCGGTGGCTCTAGCCTGTAATCCCAGCACTTTGGGAGGCTGAGACGGGCGGATCACGAGGTCAGGAGATCGAGACCATCCTGGCTAACACAGTGAAACCCCGTCTCTACTAAAAATACAAAAAACTAGCCGGGCGAGGTGGCGGGCGCCTGTAGTCCCAGCTACTCGGGAGGCTGAGGCAGGAGAATGGCCTAAACCCGGGAGGCAGAGCTTGCAGTGAGCTGAGATCTGGCCACTGCACTCCAGCCCCAGCGGCAGAGCAAGACTCTGTCTCAAAAAAAGGGTGGTTAAGTCTTAAATTACAATATAACCTGTTCTTTTGTTCTTTTTTTTTTTTTTTTTTTTTAAATTTTTTGAGACAGAGTCTGTCCTCCAGGCCAGAGTACACTGGCGCCACCTCAGCTCACTGCAACCTCTGCCTCCCGGGTTCAAGTGATTCTCTGGCCTCAGCCTCCTTACATTGTTCTACCCTTCCTGTTTATGTACATCAACTATCCTACTCACTGACCTACCCTATCCCACACCCTACTGACTTCCAATTTTGATTTCCCTATTTTTATCATTCTCTCAGTCGCTCAGTTCCAAACTTCAGAATCACCTCTGGTTCCTCCCTTTCCCACAGCATAATCACTAAACCTTGTGTACTCTTCTCTCATGTATCTACCATACCTACCCCCTCATCACTTGCAGCTTGTCACCACTCACTTCAATTGTGTTCCCTGCCTCCAGTCTTTCCCTCACTGCTTCAGGCAGTTGCCACTCAGATACAAACTCTTGGCACTTGAATTAAACTTTACCATATGATTCTGTCCTGTGTCCCAAGTAGACTGTAAATTTGAGGGGAAAATCCTTACATGTAGCACTTCTATATTACACACACAAGCATGTAGTATTTAATACGATGCTCACAAAAAAAATTGATATATGTTAATTCAGAGAGGAAACACACACAGATATCTGTGATGCTATGGTCAAAAGAATTTCCATTCTCCCTCAACATCAACGTGTAATATAGCTTAAAGCAAAAAGAAGAGTTAAAACAGGGAGAGGGAGCAGAAGTCCTGGGACAAGCTGGGTGTGGTGGTGTGTGCCTGTAGTCCCAGCTACTCAGGAGGCTGAGGCAGGAGGATCACTTGAGTCTAGGAGTTTGAGACCACCCTGATCATCACAAGACTCCCTTCTCTTAAAATAAATAAATAAATAAATAAATAAATAAAAGTCCTGGGACAAACCTTTAGCTCTTCTATCTACCAGTAGTATAATCTTCAGTAAATCACTTAAATTCCAAGACTTATCTATGAAGTAGATAACACTTGCTCTATTTACCTCACAGAATATTATAAAAATTTTTAAATGTATAAGTTGAGAATCTTACTACCAAAATATAAGGTATCTTTTAGTTGGTATGAAGTGAGTTTCTTTTGTTTAGGTTTGGTTTTGGTCTGATAGTTGTTACTTCCATCCTAAAACAGTGATTCTCAAATCTAGGTGTTTTTCCCCCTAGGCTGTCTCCAAATAAGGATATCACTAAATTCAGAATTTTAGACCACTTTTTAAAATAGTGCTATACAATTAGAAAGAAAAGTATCCAGTATTTACTAGGTGCTTTGAAATGATTCGGGCACTAAACTAGACACTTCACATATACTTTTTCTTTAAGTGAATTTGACTTCTTTTTGAGATGGAGTCATGCTCCGTCACCCAGGCTGGACTGCAATGGTGCCACCTTGGTTCACTGCAACTTCCGTTTTCAGGGTTCAAGCGATTCTCCTGCCTCAGCCTCCTGAGTAGCTGGGATTAGAGGTGCCTACCACCATGCCCGGCTAATTTTTTTTGTATTTTTAGTAGAGACTGAGTTTCACCATGTTGGCCAGGCTGGTCTCGAACTCCTGACCTCTAGCAATCTGCTTGCCTCTGCCTCCTAAAGTGCTGGGATTACAGGCGTGAGCCACCATGCCTGGCCTCACTAACTTAATTATCTCCATTTTACAGACAATGGGCAACTAAGGCCAGAGACCTTAAATTGACTAATAAATGTCGAGCTCTTATTGAAACCCAGGTCTGAGTCCAAAATCCATATTATCTCCAACCCAACATATAGAAGAGATGATATGTTACAAAAATACCAATTAGACCATATATGTTGCAGACCTACTCAGAGACCTCCCCCAAATCATGTCATACAAACAGCAACACATATAAAACATAAATTATAGCTGGAATCCAGACCAAGAAGAATCAAGGAAACAGCAAAATTCGACCAGGTCTGGGCTTTTAGATGAGAATACCTCATCAAGCTATTCTAGATGAGGTTTGCTGTTTCTGAAGAGTTATTTTTTCCTCTAACATAGATTTACTTAGGGTAATCCAAAAATTGCACTAGCAGAATATAATCCTCTTCTCTTTATATGCTAGGGGACCATATATTTTTATTAACATTCTACAGAAGTGACTCTCAGGAATTATTTATAGATGACAAAAATATCTTTCTATATCAGTACTAACTCTGGTATCTCAGCCAAATTGTAACTCAAAAAGCTAAAATTTACTCACCCTATTCAACGTCAATTGAAAATAGTTGTAATTTTCCTGCTGGGTCACATTTTCACCCTCATGAATACTTGTTTATTTCCCCCCATGTATTATTTAGTCCATAGCTAGGAGATACACTAATGTGAAAGGAAACAAAAACAAAGTCATATTGTAGTACATTGCTTTTGCAGCTGTAAAACAGCTGTCACTTTCCACAACAGAGACTGCTGCCTTTCGGGAAAGCTGAAACTATCCCTGTGTGCAGCAAGAAAATCAGTTTGTGGAGCACTTTAAACCAAAAGGTGTTAGAGAATCTCAGCTGTTATTGATGGGGAGCCCCAGAGGTGGAGAAGTCACTATGTTACAGATTCCCAATCTGTAAGTATCCCTAAGGGGGCAATTTGGCAACACCATCAAAGAGTCTCAGCTGGATGTGATTGCTTTGAGCCCCCAATTTAATTTCAATCACCCAGCCAAGAGACAGATATCGTCCTTCAGAATAACAGACTATTACAGATCTTACTGCAGGGTATCCTGGGAAAAGTCTCTATCCTCTTCTTCCTCCTCCTTCAAACAACATTATTAAGAGACCTATATATCAGGTTTTTTAGATGCATCAAGGGTGTTAAATACTTTAAGACAAAGCAATGAAAGGCTGCTGGAGTTTTTCAGGAAAGTGTTTTAATGAAAAACTTTCCCACAAACATTGCTAAATCTGGAGATTTCCAAGAAATCAACAATATAGATTCCTTGCTGTCAAGGAAAACCATTCTCAAAGATAATCTCAGTACTTTAAGATCCTGTCACAGGAACATATTTGAGGACAATGTGAAGACAATTCTTTTCCTGAAATGTCCAGCTTCTGCTTCACTGTATCAAAAGTCTCTAATACAACTGGCGGGCAGAAGGATTATCTTGAAACCAAATGTTCTTTATAAGCAAATCACTTGCAGAGAGTAAACAAAATGTTCTCAATCCAGCATGAATGAAGACTAAGGGAAGATTTGAATTGTGATTTTTCAGAAAATTACTATCAGTTCAGCATACTAAATACCTCTTTTTTTCCCTGTGAATTCTTCCTATTCTGGTCTTCCATCCTTCAAGGTCTAGAATAAGTCTCACCAATTCACTGAAGCCTTCCCTAACCATTTCAGTCCAAAATGATTTCCTTTATTATCTATAACATTCATTTAGCAGATACAAAAATACTGTTTATTATTAATCTTCTATGTTCAAAAAAATTAACAGTAAAACAGGCCAGGTGCAGTGGCTCACACTTGTAATCGCAGCACTTTGGGAGGCCAAGGCAGGTGGTTCACCTGAGGTTGGGAGTTCAAGACCGGCCTGACCAACATGGAGAAACCCCATCTCTACTAAAAATACAAAATCAGCCGGGTGTGGTGGTGCATGCCTGTAATCCCAGCTACTCGGGAGGCTGAGGCAGGAGAATCGCTTGAACCCGGGAGGTGGAGGTTGCGGTGACCCAAGATCACATCATTGCACTCCAGCCTGGGAAACAAGAGGGAAACTCTGTCTACCAAAAAAAAAAAAATTAATAGCAAAACAAAAATCTCACTACCCTAAACAACTATATATACCACCTGATTTAATCTTTGTCCATTATATACTCATATTTCATGGTGTTACAATCATACATTACATATAATTTTGTGTTTTGCTTTTTATCATGTTTCCATTAAGTTCTAAAGAGTTGATGAACAACTGTTTAACTATTCTCTTCTTTGGACGTTTAGGTCATTTCCAGTTTTTCACTTACCTCTGCCTGGAATCTCTTGCATGGTCATTCTCTCACCTCAAATATCTTTACTCAAATGCCACTTTCTCAGTGAGGTCTTTCCAATCATCCTATTGTAAATGGCAGCCTTTCTCTAACATTACCCTGCTTTACTTTGTTCCAAAGCACTTCTCTCCATCTAACATATTTACATATTTATTCAGTTTATTGTCTGTTTCCCCTCTAGCTTAAGTTCCAAGAAAGCAGAGATTTGTGTGTTTTCTTCCCTGATGCCTAGAACAGTACCCGACATTTGGTAAATGACTAATAAATATTTGGGGAATAAATGAATTGAGCATTCCTATGGACAATATTTTTCTTCAGGTGACTGTGTTCCTTAGAATAGATTTCCAAGACTAGGATTGCTATATTAGGGTGTAAAAACCATTATATGGCTGTTAATAGTGCCAAAATGTTTTCTAAAAGGGATGTACTAATGTACAGTACTCTCAACAGTGTATATATAGGCTTACTAGACTCACCAGTTATCTAAAGTTCTATTACCCCCAAATTAACTGCACATTCTTTAAGACCAAATAAGACTGTGTTCTACTTACACTTTGCACTTAAGAAATACCTATTGAATGAAAGTAAGCAGACCGGGTACGGTGGCTGACACCTCTAATCCCAGCACTTTGGCAGGCCAAGGCAGGCTGATCACATGAGGCCAGGAGTTCAAGACCAGCCTGGCCAACATGGTGAAACCGTATCTCCATTAGAAACAAAAAATTAGCCGGGCATGGTGGTGCACACCTGCAATTCCAGCTACTCCGGAGGCTGAGGCAGGAGAATCACTTGAACCCGGGAGGCAGAGTTTGCAGTAAGCCAAGATCGTACCACTGCACTTCAGCCTGGGCCACAGAGCAAGACTCAGTCTCAAAAAAGAAAAAAGAAAGCAAGCTAGTACAACCTTTATGGAAAACAGTATGGAGATTTCTCAAAGAACTAAAAATAGAATTATCATTCGATCCAGCAATCCCACTAATGGGTATAAGGGTAAGAAATCAGTATATCAAAAAGACTCCTGCACTCATATGTTTATCGCAGCAGAATTTACAATAGCAAAGACACAGTATCAACCTAAGTGTTCATCAACGGAGGACTGGATAAAGAAAATGTGATATATAAATAGACAGACATACACCACAGAATACTACTCAGCCATAAAAAAGAATGAAATCACATCTTTTGCAGCAACATGGATAGAACTGGAGGCCATTCTCCTCAGTGAAATAACTCAGAATGTCAAATACCGCATGTTCTCACTTATAAGTGGAAGCTAATCAATGGGTACACAGACATACAGAGTGGAATAATACACACTGGAGACTACAAAAGATGGGAAGGTGGAAGCGGGAGCTGAGGGTTGAAAAACTACGTATTGGGTACAATGTTCACTATTTGAGTGATGGGGACACTAAGAATCCAGACCTCACCACGACGCAATATATGCATGTAAGAAATCTGCACCTGTACCCCCTAAATATACAAATTTTTTTTTAAATCCCCTCCAAAAAATAAATACCTATTGAATGATTAAGCTACAGGAAAGGTGCCTTCTCTGAACACCTACAATAACTCGGAAAGCTTATTTACCCGACACATTCGAGAGAAAGATAATGCTTAAAAAAAAGAAAAGAAAAGAAAAGAAAAAGGCTTATCTCCCCACCTACCCCCACTTTTCCTACACACACCTTTCGGCCTACGAATGAAATCCTGTGAAGAGAAATATACGTGAAAGTGCACAAGTAAGGCCTCGTTGTCACTGAGGCTAAGAATTAGGATGAGAAGGACAAGATGTCATTGCCTCGGCCTGCATCCCTAGACACACGCGACCCACTGAGGAGAGGGGCTCCACTGCAGGCCGCCCGGGTCTCTCCAACACCAGGGCGCTTCCCTTCGAAAAAGATGGGGTGTCATTCCAACCACTCTTAAACTCGTATTTGACTGAGAGACTCTTCTTCGGGATGGCTCCTGCCCCGCTCCAGCCATCACCTCAAAAAGACGCCCCCGGCTTTCCACAAAACCCGGCGCCAAGACAGAAGCCCCCTACCCTCCCAGGCTGCGTCCATTCGGCCTGCCCCGACCCCCGCCCCAGAAAAGCCCGAGTGGACAGGCTGTGGCTGCCGGCCTGTCCCGCTGTCCCGGACCCCCGCGGCGTCCACGGCTCACCACACGAACGCTCTGCTTCCTACCACAATCCAGCGCCAGACGCACTTGGTCTGGCACCCCGACTACTCACTTCAGTCAGCCTGGCCCCACCTGGGCTGCCCTTCACTTCGCTCCGCGCCTCACCCAACGGCAGAGCAGCGCCGCACCGCGCCGCGCCGCCAGCTCCCGTTTGAAATCCTTCACCAACCAATCACAGAGAAATTTATTCCTCCCGCGCCGTCCCTCTACGGTGTGACGTACGCGTCAGGGACACGCAGAGGTGACGGGAACGGGAATGGGCATGCGCATTCTGACAAAGCGAAGCCAAAGATGGCCATTTTGACTAATGTCAACGGTTTGGTTTTTTTTTGCGGTGCCCTTTCCTGAAGTCATTCAGGATGCCATATTGCCTAAGGGCAAGTGGTACTTCTTAAGTGCAAATTATTCTTGGTCTCACTGTCTGCGGGACTAGGGCCCTTGGAAAAGATTAATTGAACAATGTTAAGTCTCAGTAGAATCGGAAGAATACCAGGAGTTAGAACAGCAGTTATTTTCAAGCACATTCACTGAGCTATATTATCCCTTCCATTGATGTATCCATTCAGACTTTTATTTGACACATATTAAGTGAGCCCACATCATCACAGGCACTCCACTGGTAATCGGAAAAATAAAGATGGTATGGTCTCTGCTGTCCAGTAGCTACGAATGGAGGCGATAGCTCGAGGAAACAAAAATAAATACAAAATGAAAATAAAATACTATAATTCCATTTAATAAACGTTATTTAGAACTTGGCATTGTGCTAGCACAGGAGCTTTCATGCTTTTTAAAAAATCTGGACCCACAGTGAGAAATACATTTTACATTACAACCGGGTAATGAAAACTCTGCTCATCCTTACTATATGCAACGTACTCAGAACTTACTACTCAACAACGTATGGCTACCCGCAATTTGGAAAAATACTGGCTGGAGCATACAAGAAGCGCTGTGGTTTAAAGGAAAGAGCACTTACTGTCACATTGGTCCTTAAGCTAAAAAAAAAAAAAAAAAAAGAAAGAAAGAAAGATCACAGATTTGGAGGAGGGAGATTAGGGAGATATTGGTCAAGAGATATAAAATTTCGGTTAGAGGAAAATTTAGATCTATTGTACAACACGGTGACTGTAGTTAATAACAATGTATAATACATTTGAAAAATTGCTAAGAGTAGATCTTAAATGCTCTAACCACACACCCCAAAAAAGTATGTGAGGTAATGGGTATGTTAATTTGCTTGATTTAGTCATTCCACAGTGTATACATACATATATCAAAACATCACCATAAATATATAAAATTGTATTTTATCAAAAAACACACCACAAATTTTGTAACCCAAAAACTTGACTCCACTTTTATTTTAGAGGCAGGGTCTGTCTTACTCTGTCACCCAGGCTGGAGTGCAGTGGCACAATCATAGCTCACTGCAAATACGAACTCCTAGGCTCAAGGGATCCTCCCTCATACCTAGGACTACAGGCACATGCTCAAGGTAATTCTGTTTGCTTGTTTATCTTTTGTAGAGAAGGATCTCACTATATTGTCTAGACTAGTCTTGAGCTCCTGGCCTTAGGTGATCCTTCCACCTGAGCCTCCCAAAGCACTGGGATTACAGGCACTAGCACTCTACCTGGCCTTGAACAATAGCAGGCATTCCACTGACCCACCCGTATTATCACTTTTTAATGCTTCTGTACTTCACTACCTCCAAGTATAAAATAGAAATAATAATCCCATCTCTATCTCACAGGTTTATTCCCAGATCAACTGAAACACAGTGTGGTACATTATCGAAGTTTATACTTGGTAAATTGTAATACAGATTATTATTAATATTATTATGAAAGGGATGAAGAAAGAAAATATGAACTGTAATTTGTTATCCCATTTAATCCTCCTAACAACCTTTCAAGGTCAGGAGCATTCATTGATTGCATTAGCCTGTGCCTCCTTAGATACCTATAATACAATGAAATAAGTACTAGGACAAAGACATGTATAAAGTGCTTTAGGAACACAGACAAGGAAGCAATTAATCCTATCTGGGGAGTGGGAGTGTTAAAAAAGCCTACGGAGACTTGATATCTGAGCTGGGTCTTGAAATGTGAATAGGAATTTACAGGAGAGAAGGGAGTGGGAAATTACTAGCAATAGGAAGATCATGTGACCTCTGAAGAATGAGGCAAGCATATATTTAATAAATACACAAGGCCAGGCGCGGTGGCTCATGCCTGTAATCCTGGCACTTTGGGAGGCTGAGGCGGGTGGATCACGAGGTCAGGAGTTTGAGACCAGCCTGGCCAACATAGTGAAACCCCATCTCTACTAAAAATACAAAAATTAGCCAGGTGTGGTGGCAGATGCCTGTAATCCCAGCTACTTGGGAGGCTGAGGCAGGAAAATCGTTTGAACCCGGGAGGCAGAGGTTGCAGTGAGCCGAGATTGCGCCATTGCACTTCAGCCAGGGCAACAGGGTGTGACTCTGTCTCAAATCAATCAATCAATCAATCAATCAATACACAAGAAAGCATTTATGAAGGTTTAGGCTGCGAAGGAACATTTACTTCAACTTTCAGGTGATGTTGGGGGTTCAGTGAGTATGATGCTTCTTGAGTAGCTTTGGCCTGATAATGAAAAGGAGAGACTGGCAAAGTAGGATGAGACCACACTAGGAAGGGATTGGACTTGGTCCTGTAATAGACACAGCGACAAGACAATGGGACTTAGACTGACTTGACTGATTTGTCTTTGGATAGAACATACACTAAAACGGCAAGTAGGATTGTCTGGAAAGGGAAAAATGTAAAGGTAGACTATTTAGGCCAGTGGCAGTGGGGATGACAAGGAGGGGACAGGTAGGAAAGATATTTATTAAATCAATCAATGAAATGAAATGGATGTATTAAATGATCGGACCTCAGGGGTGAGAGAGAAAAGCATGAGAGTGTAGAATGCCTCAGCTTTCCCTCTTTCCCTTACACCTCAATTACTGAGTGAAACTCCTAAGTACTGATCTCTTGTGTGTGCCCACTTTTCTCCTTTCCCCTGTCACCACCCTTGCCCAATTTGGTAGTCCAACCCCAATGAAACTGTTCGCCCTCCCTTGCATTCTTTACTCTTCAAGTGATCTTTTAAAAATGCAATTATGGGCCGGGCGCGGTGGCTCACTCCTGTAATCCCAGCACTTTGGGAGGCCGAGGCGGGCAGATCACGAGGTCAAGAGATCGAGACCATCCTGGCTAACACGGTGAAACTCCGTCTCTACTAAAACTTCAAAAAATGAGCCGGGAGTGGTGGTGGGTGCCTGTAGTCCCAGCTACTCGGGAGGCTGAGGCAGGAGAATGGTGTGAATCCAGGAGGCGGAGCTTGCAGTGAGCCGAGATTGCACCACTGCACTCCAGCCTGGGCGACAGAGCGAGACTCTGACTCAAAAAAAAAAAAAAAAATGCAATTTTGGCTGGGCGTGGTGGCTCACGCCTATAATCCCAGCACTTTGGGAGGCCGAGGCCTGCAGATCTCCTGTGGTCAGGAGTTCGAGACCAGCCTGGCCAACATGGTGAAAACCCATCTCTACTAAAAATACAAAAAAATTAGCCGGGCGTGCTGGCAGACGCCTGTAATCCCAGCTACTTGGGAGGCTGAAGCAGGAGAATTGGTTGAACCTGGGAGGCAGGAGTGCATAGTAGGCTGAGATCTGCCATGCCACCCCAGCCTGGGCAGAGCAAGACTCTGTCTCAAAAAATAAAAATAAAAATGCAATTATGGCTGGGCACAGTGGCTCACACTTGTAATCTCAGCACTTTGGGAGGCCAGGGCAGGCAGATCATCTGAGGTCAGGAGTTCAAGACCAGCCTGACCAACATGGCAAAACCCTGTCTCTACTAACAACACAAAAGTTAGGCCGGACACGGTGGCTCATGCTTGTATTCCCAGCACTTTGGGAGGCCGAGGTGGGTGGATCACGAGGTCAAGAGATTGAGACCATCCTGGCCAACATGGTAAAACCCTGTCTGTACTAAAATACAAAAAATTATCCAGGCGTGGCAGCGTGCGCCTGTAGTCCCAGCTACTCGCGAGGCTGAGGCAGAAGAATTCCTTGAACCTGGGTGGCAAAGGTTGCAGTAACCCGAGATTGTGCCACTGCACTCCAGCCTGGGCAACAGAGTGAGACTTCGTCTCAAAAAAAAAAAAAAAATTAAAAATTAAAGTGCAATTCTACCACAGAAATGATAATTATGTGAAGTAATGCATAGCTTAATTAATGAGCTAGATTTGGCCAGACATGCTGTGGCTCACGCCTGTAATCCCAGTGCTTTGGGAGGCTGAGATGACAGGATCACTAGAGGCCAGGAGTTCAAGACCATCCTGGGCAATATATTGAGACCTCCTCACTACAAAAAACTGAAAAATTAGGCTCCTGTGCCTATGGAGTAGCCATTCATTTATTCCTTTACTTTCTTAATAAACTTGCTTTCATTTAAAACAAACAAACTAGCTGAATGTAGTGGGCTTGCCTGTAGTCCAGCTACTTGGAAGCCTGAGGCAGGAAGATCATTTGAGTCCAGGGGTTCAAGGCTGCAGTGAGCTACGACTGTACCACTGCACTTCAGCCTGAGTGACATAGCAAGATCTTGTCTCAAAAAAAAGAAAGAAAGAAAAGGAAAAGAAAAAGAAGCTATATTTAATCATTCCATAATATATATACAGGCCAGGCACACACGGTAGCTCAAGCCTGTAATCACTTTGGGAGGTTGAGGAGGGTGGATCACTTAAGGCCAGGAGTTTGAGAACAGCCTGGCCAATATGGTGAAGCCCTGTCTCTACTAAAAATACAAAAATTAGTCAGGCGTGGTAGCACATGCCTATAATCCCAGCTACTCGGGAGGCTGAGGCAGGAGAATTGCTTGAACTCGGAAGGCAGAGGTTGCAGTAACCCGCAATCGCGCCACTGCACTCCAGACTGGGTGACAGAGTGAGACTCTGTCTCAGAAACAAAACAAAACAAAAACCATAATATATACACATTATACTTCAAAACATCATGTTGTACATGATAAATACATACAATTTTATGTCTTTTTTTTTTTTTTTTTTGAGATGGAGTTTTTTTTTTTTTTTTTTTTTTTTTTTTTTTTGAGACGGAGTCTGGCGCTGTCGCCCAGGCTGGAGTGCAGTGGCGCAATCTCGGCTCACTGCAAGCTCCGCCTCCCGGGTTCACACCATTCTCCTGCCTCAGCCTCCTGAGTAGCTGGGACTACAGGCGCCCACCACCGCGCCCGGCTAATTTTTTTTTGTATTTTTAGTAGAGACGGGGTTTCACTGTGGTCTCGATCTCCTGACCTTGTGATCCGCCCGCCTCGGCCTCCCAAAGTGCTGGGATTACAGGCGTGAGCCACCGCGCCCAGCCTTGAGATGGAGTTTTGCTCTTTCGCCCAGGCTGGAGTGCAATGGCGCGATCTCTGCTCACTGCAACCTCCGCCTCCCAGGTTCAAGAGATTCTCCTGCCTCAGCCTCCAGAGTAGCTGGGATTTCAGGCACCCGCCACCATGCCTGGCTACTTTTTCTATTTTTAGTAGAGATGGGCTTTCGCCACATTGGCCAGGCTGGTCTCAAACTTGGTGACCTCAGGTGATCCATCTGCCTTGGCCTTCCAAAGTGCTAGGATTACAGACGACACTGCGTCCAGCCAATTTTTAAAAATAAACTTGAAAAAAAAATGTTTAAAGTAAAAATGTTATTCTAATCATATATCTCCCTTACTTAAAATCCTTAATGACTTCAACTTGCCTTCTAATAAAGACCAAAATTCTGCTGTGCTCAGTGGCTCACGCCTGTGATCCCAACACTTTGGGAGGCTGAGGCGGGCGGATCACTTGAGGTCAGGAGTTCAAGACCAGCCTGGCCAACATGGCGAAACCCCGTCTCTACTAAAACTACAAAAAAATTAACCAGGCATTGTGGCGTGTGCCCATAATCCCAGCTACTCAGGAGGCTGAGGCAGGAGAATTGCTTGAACCTGGGAGGTGGAGGTTGCAGTGAGCCAAGATTGTGCCACCGCACTCCAGCCTGGGCAACAGAGCAAGACTCTATCTCAAAAAAAAAAAAAAAAATCCTTCACAAGGCCCTCCTGGGCTGCTTTTGCTCGCCCCTCTAGCTGCACTGCCCAACCCTCGTTTGCAGTTCCTCCGCGCACCTGGCTACCATTTCCACCTGGGGCCTTTACCCTTCCCTGTGCCCCAGCACTCTCCCAAACTTCCAGTGCCTCTTCACCAGGATAAGTTCTACTCACCCTTTAGACAGCTTAAACTTAAACGCTGATGCCTGGGTCCGTGCCTTTACTATAAACTCCCGCAGCACTGTGTTCTCTCCCTTTCATACTCCTGATTCGTTTAGTCTTCCTGGTTCTTCCAGTCACTGTTACATGGCCTTTCACAAGTCAGCTGTGGCTTGACTCGCTCATCTATAAATGGAAATAATAATAATAATACCGCACTTTGGGAGGCCAAGGTGGCTGAATCACAAGGTCAGGAGTTCAAGACCAGCCTGGCCAACATGATGAAATCCTATCTCTACTAAAAATACAAAAATTAGCTGAGCGTGGTGGCACGTGACTGTAGTCCCAGCTACTTGGGAGGCTGAGGCAGGAGAATTGCTTAACCTGGGAGGCAGAGATTGCAGTGAGCCAAGATCGTGTCACGGCACTCCAGCCTGGGTGACAGAGCGAGACTCTGTCTCAAAAATAAATAATAACAATAATAATACCTATTTCCTGGGGTTGTCAAGAGAAATAAATGAGCTATCCTTATAAAACATTTAGCACAGTTCCTGGCCCACCCTAAGCACTCTGCAGTGCCTATTTTCTCTACTAGACTATGAACTTCCAGAGAAGAAGGGATGGTACTCCTTCCATGTACTAGTCTTGCTTTTGCAGCTCCAATAAAGAGCTGTGTAATGGAGGTGAGTTAAGTTCAGTAGGACGGTGTCCCAAATAATGGATGGGGGTTGGAGACGTTGTCTCTCTCACACCTCCCTCTCCCCCAAATACCACCCACCCTTCCAATTCCTCTCAATCTCCTTCCCTGCTGCACCCGCCCCAGCGAGAAGGCAGCAAAGGAAAAGGTGAGTGTGTGTGGCATCTGGGGGCGGGGTCGCGGGTTCCTAACTCCCTTTCTTCCCAAACTGTAGCCCCCAGGGTAGGGAGGGATCCTGGGGCTGCACTTGTAACCGAAGAAGCTTGAGAGCTTTGAGAGCTGGTGCCAGAAAGCTTGGGTTCGACTCCCGGCTCTGCCACTTAGGAGAGGTGCACTCTCAGGTTATTTAATCTCTCGCGTCTGGCGAGACCGGCGCTCTGGGTGCTTCCGAGGTGCGGGAGAGGTCAGGCTGAAACGCGCCTGTTATCCCGCGCGGGGGCAGCAAGCGGGGGCGCCCGCCTCCCACCTGCTCCCCGGCGCCCTGGCACCAGTGATGGGGTTGGTGCTAATAGGTGTTTGCGGGTGACCTCCCGAGGGCGCCAGTGCCCCACCGGCCCCCACCTCCCCAGGGGCAGCCGCCTGATCCGATGTCCTGACTGTCATCGTTGATCCCTGGACGCGGGCGTCCCGGGGCAGGGAGGCTCAGTTTGGTCCCTGGCTGCCACCCATCTGGCCACAGCCCGATGCGTGTCTTCATTCTCTCGCCTTCGCTGGGTTCCGCCTCCCATGGCCTTCTCACTTGCCTTCTGGAGGTCTGGCTCCCTACCTCCCATCCGGGATTATCGTTCCCCTGTGAATTACACCAAGAAGCTTTGAGCCCTTCTGCTTTCCAGGCTGTGCGCTAAGCCCAGGGTCGGGGATGGGGCGACGGGGAGTGCAAGGCCAGGGCCTGCAGAGCAGAGTGCGGAAGTTGGGACTGTGTTCTGGGGGTCTAGGGAGGGCGGGCCCACCTCTGGCTGGGACTCAAGACTGTCAAAGAAGAGACCTCTGAGTTGAGCTTTGAAGGATGAATAGGACCCCAACAGGCAGGAAGCTGGGGGCTGAAGTTGGCAGGAAGTGCTGAGAGAAATGGGGAAGTCAGTCCAGCCTGACTGGAGTGAGAGGATCTTTTGGTTGGGGGGCGGGTAAGGCTGGAAGGACTCTTTTTTTTTTTTTTTGAGACAGAGTCTCGCTCTGTTGCCCAGCCTGGAGTGCAGTGGTGAGATCTCAGTTTTCTGGAACCTCCACCTCCCAGGTTCAAGCAATTTTCCCACCTCAGCCTCCTGAGTAGTTGAGATTACAGGCACGCACCATCACGCCCAGCTAATTTTTGTATTTGTAGTAGAAATGGACTTACACCATGTTGACCAGGTTGGTCTCGAACTCCTGACCTCAGGTGATCCTCCCACCTCGGCCTCCCAAAGTGCTGGGATTACAGGCCTGAGCCACCACAGCCCACCAGCTGGAAGGACTTTTGAGAGCAGAGCTGAGGTACCTTGAATGCCAGGCCAGATAAATTCAGTGTAATTCCTGAGGCGCTAGTGAGCCATTGAAAGTTTTCTTCCGGGCCGGGCGCGGTGGCTCAAGCCTGTAATCCCAGCACTTTGGGAGGCCGAGACGGGCGGATCACAAGGTCAGGAGATCGAGACCATCCTGGCTAACACGGCGAAACCCCGTCTCTACTAAAAACACAAAAAATTAGCCGGGCGAGGTGGCGGCGCCTGTAGTCCCAGCTACTCGGGAGGCTGAGGCAGGAGAATGGCGTGAACCCGGGAGGCGGAGCTTGCAGTGAGCTGAGATCTGGCCACTGCACTCCAGCCTGGGCGACAGAGCAAGACTCCGTCTCAAAAAAAAAAAAAAAAGAAAGTTTTCTTCCTATTTCTCTAAGAGAAGTGGTAAGCATAGTGGGTAGACACACAGGTCTGGAGTCATTTTGGCCCTGGGTGAAGGTCTACTTCCACCACTTATGACCTGTGTAGTGGGCAACTTAACTTCTCTGTCCCTCCATTTCCACATCTATTAAATGGGGATGATAATAGTGTAAAGCACTGTTGGGAGCAATAAATGAGAGAGTGTTTGCAAAACTCTTAGCATAGTGCCTGCCACATTGTAACTCCATGAGTATTACTTATAATTATTTTGCATCCCTCTGTCTTCCTCTCTGTAGAAAGTAAAAAGTTCCTCTTCAAAGTTTCCCTTCTTGTTAAAAAAAATAAATCATAAGTGTTATAAATAATAGTTTCTTTTAAAGACTAACTTCCTTTAAGCCTCCTTACTTTATGGTAATAACTCTTTGTTGGGCCCTATCCTATCCAATGTAGCTGTTAAACATGCTCACAGGCATATAGTACATTCTATGTCCTTGTACTTTAACCAAAATATTTGTGCTGGATGTGCTCACAGGCAGGTACCAGCTCGTAGCCTATGCCCCTTCCCTATTTGGCATAAGCAACTTCCTCTTTTCCTTTATCCTTCCATTACTTTCACCTATTTAGAAAAGTTTTAAACGGTTAGACAATCAGGTTTTAAATTGTGCAGTCTGGCTCCAGCCAATGGAGACAGGACACAGTAGCAGGAAAAAACTGAGTAAGGAATAAAAATTGCTTCCCTCCTTTGTTCAAATGTGCTCTCGCCATTGTTCCATCTGCGATGAGCACCCTTTCTGCAGAAAGTAAAAATGGCTTTGCTAAGAGACTTAAATTTACGTTTAAGTGCTATTTCTTTGTGGCACCGGGGAACAAGCATTTTATTTCTAAATAAGCATTTACATATAACTCTCTCTGTTTCTTTCCTCTTTCTTTTGATGTTCTCTCTCTCTCATCAAAAAAAAAAAAAAAAAAAATCAAAACCAATGTTTCCCTGCCCCATGCCTAGGAATCACCCTCTCATACTCAATAAAGTATTGAACTAAATCAAACTGTAATAGACAAAGCAAGACTCTGTTTCAAAAAATACAAAACAAAACAAACCACTGACAAAACAATAACAACAAAACTCTAATAGGAACAAATAGAAACAAGTCCCCCTTTAGAAACACACCTGTGTCTCTCCTGGGTGTCCAGGCTCTGGGGAGCCCTGCTTGGAGGAGGGGGTGTAGTTACTGACATGCTGAACTCATCTCTGCTGAAGTCCAACCTCTTTAAGAACAGAGACCGCCGGGAGCGATGGCTTACGCGTGTAGTCCCAACAATTTATGAGGCCGAGGCAGGCAGATCACCTGAGGTCGGGAGTTTGAGACCAGCCTGACCAACATGGAGAAACCCTGTCTCCACTAAAAATACAAAATTAGCTGGGGGTGGTGGTGCATGCCTGTAATCCCAGCTACTCAGGAGGCTGAGGCAGGAGAATCGCTTGCACCCAGGAGGCAGAGGTTGCGGTGAGCTGAGACTGCACCATTGCACTCCAGCCTGAGCAGCAAGAGCAAAACTCCATCTCAAAAGAGAAAAGAAAATAAAATAACAAAAATAGAGACCATAGGCCAGGCATGGTGGCTCACACCTGTTATTTCAGCACTTTGGGAGGCCGAGGTGGGCAGATTACCTGAGGTCAGGAGCTCGAGACCAGCCTGGCCAACATGGCGAAACTCCGTCTCTACTAAAAACACAAAAATTAGCTGGGCATGGTGGCATAAGCCTGTAATCCTAGCTACTCAGGAGGCTGAGGCAGAAAAATCGCTTGAACCTGGGGGGCGGAGGTTGCAGTGAGCCGAGATCCCCCACTGCACTTCAGCCTGGATGACAGAGCAAGACTCCGTCTCAAAAAAAAAAAAAAAAAAAAAAACAGAGACGGTAGCTTATTCACCCCAGCCTGTCCCCTGCCTAACAATGTGTCTGATTCACAGTAAGTCCCTGTTCTACACCAGTGCTTCTCAAACCTTAGCATGCATCAGAATCCCCTGGAGAGCTTGGTAACATACAGATTGCTGGGGCCCATCATGGAGTTTCTCATTCCATCTGTCTTCCATGGGCCCCTAGGAATTTCAAACGCATTCCTAGATGATGCTGATGCTGCAGATCTGGGAACCACATTTGGAACCACCGCTCTATAACAACAGGTTGAATGGCTGTATCTAAGACGGTAAAGTGGCCTCACCGACCCCTTCCCAAACTCAGCTGGTCATCAGCATTGAAAATACAGGTCCAAAGCTGAGAATCACAAAGTGTAGGACTAAGGGATTTTCCAAAAATCATCTTCCCAGGTGTTGTGTGCAGATAGGTTTGGCATTCTACTGCCACACACAGTCCTGTACTCTGCCCACCTCAGCTAACTCCTGCCTCAAGCAAAGGCCACTGCCTGTCTGCACTTTATTCAGGACACACCTTGCTGCTCTGGGTTCAAGATGGCTGGAACTATAGAGGAATGGGCAGCCAAGAGTGACAGGAAAGTAGCTGGTTCTAAAAAGCAGACCAGAGATTTATATAAATTGTAACAAGTGCCACTTCTAACTGTTAACTCTGAAAGACAAGCTAGGAGTTAGTTCTCCCCAGTCTGACCTGGAGTCAAATTCAGCTCTCTTCCTATTCAACTTCTCTCCGTTTCTGAGTTACACTCTGCTTCTCTTACCTCCAGTGTGAAATGAAAATAACATAACCTACTTCACAGGGTTGAGCTGAAGATTACATAAGAGGTTATGGGGCCAGGCACGGTGGCTCACGCCTATAATCCCAGCACTTTGGGAGGCCAAGGCAGGCAGATCCCAGCACTTTCGAGACCAGCCTGACCAACATGGAGAACTCCTGTCTCGACTAAAAATACAAAATTAGCCAGGCATGGTAGCACATTCCTGTGATCCCACTACTCAGGAGACTGAGGCAGGAGAATCACTTGAACCCATGAGGCGGAGGTTGCGGTGAGCTGAGATCATGGCACTGCACTCAGGAGAATTGCTTGAGCCTGGGAGGCAGAGGTTGCAGTGAGCTGAGATTGCGCCACTGCCCTCCAGCTTGGGCGACAGAGCGAGACTCCATCTCAAATAAATAAATAAATAAATAAACAAATAAAAAATAGCAAAGTGACTGGGGAAAGGAACTTGGCATCCAAAACCTTTTTTTTCTTTTCTTTTCTTTTCTTTTTTTTTTTTTGAGACGGAGTCTTGCTCCATCGCCCAGGCTGTGGTGCGATCTCAGCTCACCGCAACCTCCGCCTTCCGGGTTCAAGCGATTCTCCAGCCTCAACCTATCAAGTAGCTGGGATTACAGGCATGCGCCACCACGCCCAGCTAATTTTTGTATTTTTAGTAGAGATGGGGTTTCATGATGTTGACCAGGCTGGTCTCAAACTCCTGACCTCGTGATTCGCCCGACTCAGCCTCCCAAAGTGCTGGGATTACAGGCATGAGCCACCACACCCAGCCGTCACTTTGCTATTTACCAAAACTTCCATACATATTTAATTGGGTTTTCACAACAGTCATGAGGAGTAAGAAAGACATTATGATTCACTCTCATTTTGCCATTGAGAAAGCTGAGTCTCAGACAGGTTAAGTGACTTGCCTAGACGGGTGGATCACCTGAGGTCAGGAGTTCGAGACCAGCCTGACCAACATGGTGAAACTCTGTCTCTACTAAAAATACAAAATTAGCTGGGCATGAGGGCGGGCACCTGTAATCCCAGCTACTTGGGAGGCTGAAGCAAGAGAATCGCTTGAAACTGGGAGGCGGAGGTTGCAGTGAGTCAAGGCCCTGCCACTGCACTCCAGCCTGGGCAACAGAGCAAGACTCTGTCTCAAAAAAAAAAAAAAAATTACTCGCCTAGAGGTTAAATGACTCTTTTTTTTTTTTTTTTTTTTTGGACAGAGTCTTACTCTGTTGCTCAGGCTGGAGCGCAGTGGCGCAATCTCAGCTCACTGCAATCTCCGCCTCCTGGGTTCAAGTGATTTTCCTGCCTCAGCCTCTTGAGTAACTGGGATTACAGGCGCCCACCACTACGCCCAGCTAATTTTTTGTATTTTTAGTAGAGATGGGGTTTCACCATGTTGGCCAGGCTTGTCTCAAACTCCTAACCTTGTGATTCGCCCGCCTCAGCCTCCCAAAGTGCTGGCATTACAGGCATGAGCCACTGCGCCCAGCCGAGGTTAAATAACTCTTAACCTAGAGGTTAAATGACCTGCACAGTCTGGGTATGTAGGGGAAGGGGCTTTAAGCAGAGCTGGTTGCTCCTCTCCACTCATCCCTGTATTTGTTCGTTTGACATCTCCTTCCATAGGTCATTTTTTTATGGGCATATCTTACCTGAATCTAAGTGGTAAGGAAATAAGGTGAGGGTTCCCTGCCCCTATTGGAGACAGCCTTGTTCTGCTGCCCCCTCCTCCGAGCCCTGTCTGCTTCCTCCCTATTTAAGCCCCTGTGGTCCCTTTGACAAACATCTATCTTGAATTCAAATTCTGGCGCAACTTCTGTAGCTGTGTGAATTTTATCAGGTCTCTTCCTCTTTCTAGGCCTCATCTGTGACATAAGAAGAATATAGATCTGTGGTTCCCAAACTGTAGTAACCTTGGAGTGAACATGAGAGACTCAACCCCTGGCCTCCACAAAGACTGAGTAGCCCATCTGTGTGTAACTGACTGTGTAACTGTGTGATTGCTGGGAGATGAGATCCAAATGAGCTTTCATGATGCGATCCAGAACTCAATCATTCTATATTTTCTCAGTCAAAAGATAACAAAAGTACAACTATTCCCATATGGTCATGGTCAGGGAAATTTTTTTGGAAATAGCAAGGTTAGGCTGGGTTCTGTAAGTTACCTAGAATAATTAAAAATAAAAAATAAATTAAAAATTTAAAAGGTTGGGCGAGGCATGGTGGCTCACGTCTGTAATCTGAGCACTTTCAGAGGCTGAGGCAGGAGGATTGCTTGAGGCCAGGTGTTCCATGGCAACATAGTGAGACCCCAACACTGCAAAAAAAAAAAAATTAAAATTATTATTATGAATTATTATTATTGAGACAGAGTCTTGCTCTGTCACCCAGGTTGAAGTGCAATGGCGGGATCTCAGCTCACTGCAACCCCTGCCTCCCGGGTTCAAGTGATTCTCCTGCCTCAGCCTCCTGAGGAGCTCAGATTACAGGCGAGTGCTACCATGCCCAGCAAATTTTGTGTTTTTAGTAGAGATGAGTTTTACCATGTTGACCAAGCTGGTCTGGAACTCCTCAGCTCAAGCGATCCGCCCGCCTCAGCCTCCCAAAGTGCTGGGATTACAGGAGTGAGCCACTGCTCCCCACTTAAGTTAAAAAAATAAAAGAATAAAAAGGTTGGAAGCCTCTGGTGTAGATACTCTCTAAAGGCCTTATCAGCCACATGGGAGAAAGGGCTTTGGGCCACCAGGGGGCGCTGCAGCCCTTGTACAACGTGGAAGCTGAGGCCCATGGTGAACAGGCTACTCTAAAGGGAGAGAGGGGTGGGGTCAAGGTTCATGGCCCAGGCTGTGTAGACCACAGTTGAGACCTGTTAGACCTAAGCACTCTGTAAGAGAGGTGTCGCTCTAGAGCTGAAGGAGGTAAGGGGCCCCAGGTGGGGTGACCTGTCCTAGGTCGGAAGCACTGGACTCACACCTGCATGGGGGCCCCTGTGGCAGCCGGTGGTCATTCCTGTCTGGTTGAACCTTGGAGGCATAGAAACAGAGAATTTCTCAAATTCCACTTCAGCTGTCCTCAGGCAAGAAGGGACTGTGAGGAGGAAAGGTTCCTAACAGGGCAGGATGACCATCCCAAGTAAGTGGCTTCCCATGAACTTCGCAAGTGCAGGGAATGGATGGAGACCTATGGAGTCAGGGAAGCTGTTCTGAAGGTGGAGCTGGGGACAATCAGAGGAGAGAAGGAAGATCATGCCAGGCAGGAAGGTCTGTCTAGAAAGGTAATAATTCTGAGATCTTTGCTGACATGCAGGGCCTGCGTTGCCCAGCAGTAGAAGGCAGCAGCTTACTGCCAGAAGGGAGGACTGGGACACAGAACCCTCCTTCCATTCCCTTCCCTTCCCTGCTGAACCCTGGGCAGAGCTCCACCCAGCTCTGCTGCTCCAGCCAGGACTTTCTCCCTGGGAGGGGCCAGAGAGCCTCAAAGGGAAAAGGCAGCTCACACCTACCCACTGCCAGAGGCTGAGGCCTTCTCCACTCATAAACCGTTAGGATCCAGAAAACTTTCTGGCCCAACCCGAAGATACACTCAGACAGAGGGATGCCCACCATGATGGGGCACAGGGACTCTACCGTCCCCTGGGAGAGACAGACAGACAGACAGACACACACACACACATATACACACGCTCAGGGCTGATTTTAGCAGAACAAATGAAGTAGGATCCAGGGCCTCTGGCCTCCCAGCTTCTCAGGCCAGAGCACTGGATTCTGCCTGCCTCACTCTTCTCTAGAGGTGCCACCCTTCCCCTTCCCAGCCAAGCCCCACTCATCTGCTCTTCCCTTCTCATGGACCCCCGCTGACTCTGAGCTGCTAATTCTTTCCCACAACCCCTCTGCCCTATCTGCCCCTCCACCCCTTGCCTGGGCTCTGGGCACGATCCCTGTCCCTCAGGCTGAGTGCCTCCCAGGACTCTTTCTCCCACCCTCCCACACCTCTGATTCTCCTACAATGCCTGTCTGAGGTTTGCCAAGTGAGTGCTTCTCAGCAGAGAAGGCCATAAGGAGAGGCAGGCAAAAGAGCAGGGCCATTCATGTTGGCAAGGCTTCCTGGGTGGCAGAGGACAGCGGGACAGGCAGGCAGGCCAGCCACTCTGGAAAGGGTGCACACACACAACCTACCCCCTTCTCAATAGGACAGTCCCCCAAGCTTGGAATTTTGGCTCCAGCATCCACCCCCACACGCCCACACACACCCAGCCTCGTCTGTTTCTCCGGGGCCCCAGGGCCTGCTTCCTTACTGCCTACCAAGCTTTTCCCATCTGCTTTCCCTGGGAAACCCTCAGTCAGGGAACACAGAGGAACTGACTTCCTCCAAATTCGAAGTATCTTCCAGCCTTCTAGAGACAGGCCATATGAAACCTGGTGCGGCTGCCCCATTTACAGCCCGAGCCCTGCTCCTCCCTCCTATCTCATTCCTCCTGCTCCCCCGTGCCTCCCTCCTGCCTCTGTGAAGCCTTCAAGGCTGGGAGGGAGGTCAGAATGGAGCCCATCCTGGCAAAATGAGAAAAGATTAGAGCAATACATTTGCTGTCAATGGCAATAAGCCTGCCTGAGCAGGGGAGGAGGAATATTTGATTTCATACTCTCCGGGGGTCTTGATGGAAGAGCACTGGCAGCCTGCAGCCCCAAGCCTGACAGAGTGAGGAGGGCTGGTCCCAGGCCCTGCCACCTGGGGACCCTGGTGTCCCAACCCTCCCATTTCTATATCGACCCCATCCTCCGCTGTCACCAGCAGGACCCAAGCTCCCTCCTCCTCCCCTCCCCTCTTTTCTCCCTCTCGACTGCCACACACGTTTCCCCGCAGCAGTTTTTCTAGCCAGTGCAGGGTGATGGAGCAGAAGGAACACTGCTCTGGGGGCTGGAGAGGAGGCCTGGGTTCTAACCCCCCTACTGCTTCCAAGTGCAGGGATTTCGTGCAAGTCACTGAGCCTCTCTAAGCCTTGGGTCAGTGCCGGCGAGGGACAGAACAAAGGCATTCAGCATCCCTAGACCCTAGCGGATGCTCAGCCACTCGCTGCTTCACTGGTCTTGGGCAACATCATTTAACCTCTCCGAGCTCTGGTGTATTCATCTATAAAATGTGGGTGACTCAAATATAAGGCCTGCGTCCTAAGGTGATAGTGAGTATCAACAAAACCGGAGATAGGAAAGTTGTAAACAATTGTGCCGAAAGCGTTGTCCTGTTACAAGACAATGGGATTCCTGGTGTGTTCCCTGGCTGAAGGCTGGGCCTGGACATGGCTCCACAGGGTTCCTTCTTGTCTTAAGATCCCAGTTCTGGGCCCTGCCCTCCCAAAGTGGGGTGAGGGCACAGTCTGTCTAGGAAAGGAGATAAGGCAATTTCTTGGACAAATCCTGAACTGAGAGGAGTAGCTGTCAACTCTCCTCAGACCAATGCGGAACGACATTCTGGAAGGGGAGGTTTGAGAGGTAGTTGGTCAATAGTATCTCCCTCCTAACTCCTCCTACCCTCATGTCCCCCTGTGAATGGTGCCCCCGGAGTGGTGCAGGATGGCAGGCCTGCCTGGATGCAGAATGAGACAACTTCCACCCAGCCTCCAGTGAGTGGACATCTCCATCAGGGAGAGGAGACAGAGGAGGGAGGCTAGGGGATGGATTAATATTTATTACCAGGCTGTCATGTGCCAAGCGCCATGCAGATATAGGAAGTGTTTTCATATATCTGGCCCATACTACAGCCTGAGAAGTAGGTATAGTTGATGTGGCCATTGAATAATTGCCCGTTGTTACCAGCTGGAAGGAACTGAGACACAGGTTGGATGGATCCCATCACTCCACATTGCCTCCTATTGGAGCAGAGGGTTGGAGGCCTCAGCCCCAGGCCTGTCTCCCCATGCCTGAGATAGAAACTGGACAGATCTTTAAATTGCTCTAAACCACAGTTTTCTCATCTGTTAAAGAGGATGGCACAGAGAATGCTCTGGAAAGTATAGAGTCATGCACAAACTTACAATGCATTATACCTTCATATGCTTCTTTTCTGGTTCCAACCTCATCTCTCACTGCTCTCCTGCTTGGCCTTCCCTTTGGCTAGATCTCCTCACTTCATTTTTCACATGAACCATCAGGCTGACTCATGTCTTCCCTTTCCTCGTCTGCCTATCCAGATCTCTTTGATTCCCTGGATTTGAGGTCCCCTCCTCCATGAAGCCTTCCCTCCCACTCTGACACACAGTGGCAGTAAGCATAGGCTTTCTTGACTTACCATTCACTTTTTTTTTTTTTTTTTTTTTTTTTTGAGACATGAGTCTCGACTCACTGTTGCCTCCACCTCCCGGTTTCAAGTGATTTTCCTGTCTCAGCCTTCCAAGTAGCTGGGATTACAGGCACCTGCCACCATGCCTGGCTAATTTTTTTGTATTTTTAGTAGACACGGTTTTCACCACGTTGTCCAGGCTGGTCTCAAACTCCTGACTTTAAGTGATCTGCCTGCCTTGGCCTCCCAAAGTGCTGGGATCATAGGCATGAGCCACTTTTCATGAATGTGTTTTAATCTCTTAACTAGAGTCCCCAGCTGATTCTCTGAGAGCACAGACTATGTCTTTTGCCTCTTCATAACCTTGGGGCTTACATAACTGGCACATATTAGATACTAGGATGAAGTTTGCAGCTAGTGATGATGATTGTGGTCATGATGCTCATGATAGAATCCATATTTGAGTATGAAGTAGTGGTGGTGATGGCGGTGATGGCAGTTTTGTTGGTGAGTTTGAGAGCATGGTAGTGTTGGGAGTGGTGATGGTGATACTGATGGTGTGAATTTGAAGATAGCCGTGGTGATGGTGGCTGTATTAGTTACCTATTGCTGCATAACAAATTACCCCCAAAACTTAGGAGCTCAAAACAACATATATTTATTGCCTCATAGTTCACATAGGTTAGAAATTGGAGCATGGCTTAGGGCTGGGTGCCTCTGGCTCAGGGGCTCTCACAAAGCTGCTACCAAGGTGTCAGCAGGGGCTGCAGCCTCATCTGTTGTCTCAACTGGAAGCAGCCTTCTTCCAAGTTCACACACACGATTATTGGCAGGATTCAGTTCATTTGAGGCTCTTGGACCTTGATGAGTGTTGGCCTGGGGTCTTCCTCAGTTCCTTGCCATGTGGGCTTCTCCATGGGGTAGCTGACAACATGGCAGCTGACTTTCCTCAGTGCAAGTGAGAGTAACCAAGACGGAAGCCACAGTGTTTTTGTAGCCTAATCATGAAGTGACATCCCATCACCTCTGCTGAAGTCTATTCACTAGAAGTGAGTCATTAAATACAACCCACACTCAAAGGGATAGGATTGCATGAATACAATGCAATGAAGGGCATGAATGCCAGGAGGCAGGGGTCACTGGGAGCCGTCTTAGAGGCTGCCTACCACAATGGCGATGGTGGTGATAACGACAGTAGAGAAGTTGGAGAGTGGTGATTAGATCAGGGATGCTAGGGTATTTGAGAGTGAAAGCATTGGTGGCCTATTAGAATTGAAAAGTGGTTCCTTCACACTGGATCTGAGCAGGGTATTCAGTTGGCCCGAGCCAGATGTACGAGACCCACTTTCCCCCATAATGTTCTAGTCCCATTCTAGGTCCAGGCCCACATCCATTCCCCTAGAGTCCTCGCTACCCATTGCTTTCTCTGCCAACCACTCTCACTCCAGGCTGCTCTTCTCCTTTACACAATTAATGAGCTAAGTAATGGCCAAATGGAGAGCAATTATCTCCAGTAGTCCAAGGGGGGATGGGGAAAGAGTGGTCAGAGGCCCAGAGGGGATGAAGAGGTGCTGCCAGTTTTGGGGCTGGACTGTGGTTCTTTCAACTTGGATAAAGCCATCTACCCTATTCTATACTGAACCCCATGTCCTTGGTCTACCACAACGCTGTAGACACCACCCACCCCACCACCACTTTATCTTCCCTCTCTCAGTCCTTCACATGGGGTTTAGATCAGAGATTCCCTGAGCCCAAGGGAGCCCATCCACTCTAGCCCCAGCCTCTATCTCCTACCTCTAATCTCTCCCTACTTCTGATGATCTACTATTTCTTGAAATTCCCCAACACCCTTGCTGTTTTTGTTGTTGTTGTTGTTTGTTTTTTGAGACAGAGTCTTGCTGTGTTGCCCAGGCTGGGGCTGGAGTGCAGTGGTGTGATCTTGGCTCACTGCAACCTTCGCCTCCTGGATTCAAGCGATTCTTCTGCCTCAGCCTCCCAAGTAGCTGGGATTACAGGGACCCACCACCACGCCCAGCTAATTTTTGTATTTTTGGTAGAGACAGGGTTTCACCATGTTGGCCAAGCTGGTCTCAAACTCCTGACCTCAAGCGATCTGCCTGCCTCAGCCTCCCAAAGTGCTGGGATTACAGGCATGAGCCATTGGGCCTGGCCCACCCCTGTTTTTGATAAGCACAGAAAGTGGTCATCTTTTCTTTTCTTTTCCTTTTTTTTTTTTTAGATGGAGTTTCGCTCTTCTTGCCCGGGCTGGAGTGCAGTGTTGCAATCTTGGCTCTCCGCAACCTCTGCCCCCAGGGTTCTAGCAATTCTCCTACCGGAGCCTCCTGACTAGCTGGGATTACAGGCACCCACCACCATGCCTGGCTAATTTTTTTGTATTTTTACTAGAGACGGGTTTTACCACGTTGGCTAGGTTGGTCTCCAACTCCCGACCTCAGGAGATTCGCCTGCCTCGGCCTCCCAAAGTGCAGGGATTACAGGCGTGAGCCACCATGCACAGCCAGGGCTCATCTTTTCTGAAGGCTTATCCCTGCAATGATCACCACGAGCCCCTAATAAGACCCCAGTGCCAGGGCTTTTAGGCCTAGCAAGCCATAATAAGGACTAATTATATAGAAAAATCTCTTCAGGCAGCCAGGTGATAATGGGTAATACGGGGGCCAAGTTCTCTTGCAGTAGAGTCACCGGGGGAAAAGATATTAGACAAGGAGTCAAGAGAACAGGATTTTAATCCCAGTTTTGTCACTAATCATGCCTGTGATGCTCTCTGGCCTCAGTATCCTTGTCTGTTAAATGATAAAGGTGAAAGATGGATTAGACCATTTCTTTCTTTTTTTTTTTTTTTAGACGTAGTCTCGCTCTGTCACCCAGGCTGGAGTGCACTGGTGTGATCTCGGCTCACTGCAAGCTCCACCTCCCGGGTTCACACCATTCTCCTGCCTCAGCCTCCCAAGTAGCTGGGACTACAGGTGCCCGCCACCACGCCCGGCTACTTTTTTGTATTTTTAGTAGAGACGGGGTTTCACCATGTTAGCCAGGATGGTCTCAGTCTCCTGACCTCATGATCCGCCCACCTTGGCCTCCCAAAGTGATAGGATTACAGGCATGAGCCACTGCGCCCGGCCTGGATTAGACCATTTCTAAAGACCCTGCCAGTTCCATAAACACATGCCTGTAATCCCAGCTACTCAGGAGGCTGAGGTGAGAGGATCCCTTGAGCCCAGGAGTTCAAGTCCAGCCTGGGTAACATAGAGAGACCCTGTCTCAAATACATACATAAATAAAGGGAGGAAGGAAAAAAGGTTAATACTTACATAGATAACCTTGCAATTTATACCAATTTGTTTGTTTGTTTGTTTTGTTTTTGAGATGGAGACTCGCTCTGTTGCCCAGGCTGGAGTGCAGTGGTGCGATCTTGGCTCACTGCAGCCTCTACCTCCCAAGTTCAAGTGATTCTCCTGCCTCAGCCTCCTGAGTAGCAGGAATTTACAGGCACGCACTACCACACCCGGCTAATTTTTGTATTTTTAATAGAGACAGGGTTTCACCATGTTGGTCAGGCTGGTCTCAAACTCCTGACCTCAAGTGATCCTCCTCCCTCGGCCTCCCAAAGTGCTAGGATTATAGGCATGAGCCACCGTGCCTGGCTAAAAATTTTAAGACAAATATTATACTAGAAAAAAAAATAGGTCGGGCACGATGGCTCATGCCTAAAATCCCAACACTTTACGAAGCCAAGGCAGGCAGATCACTTGAGCTCAGGAGTTCAAGACCAGCCTAGACAACAGGGCGAAAGCCCGTCTCTACAAAAAATACAAAAATTAACCAGGTGTGGTGGCATGTGCTCGTAGTTCCAGCTACTCAGGAGGCTGAGATGAAAGGATCACCTGAGTCTGGCAGGTTGAGGCTGCAGTGAACCATGATTGTGCCCCTGCACTCCAGCCTGTGTGTCAGTGTGAGATTCTATCTCACAAGAAAAAAAAGGAAAAAAGAAAGAAAAAGAAAAAAATAAACTTCTATTATTCTACTTCCCAGGAAAAGGGTGCAGGTTAAGCAGAAGGTGCTAGCTACACTAGAAGGCTGAGGACCACATGGTTGAGACAGTAGTTTCTGTTTGCAAAGGAGAGTCAAGCCTAGTCACAATAGGGTGCCTTTTTTTCTGTGCATTGTAGGAACCTAGGGCCACCCCAACCTTCTTTTTCTGTGCCTGGCCAGGCCCCAGGTACATGAACTTACAATTGCCAGCTTCCCCTCACACTCATCAATGCGTCTAGTCAGCCACCATCTGCAATTCCCCCTCAGATATCCCTTTGTTTCATCAACTGCTAAGACCAACAAACAGCCCAGGTGTGTCCCAGGAGACATCCTAACACACCCAGATGGTTCCCACCTAGCTCAGGCCTTCACCACCTTCCTCCTGGGCCTCTGTAACTATTCCCTTGCCTCCCACCCTCTTGGCCTAAGGGACATTCCTCCCCTCCTGTTTTTCTCACATGTCTTTGGTCAATCTTTCTCAGGTCCCTTTGTCTTTCAGCCTGTTACCTGCCTCCCCTTTCTGTTTACCCCTTAAATTTGGATGAAGCCCTGATGGTTTCCTCCTTGACCATCTATGTAATAGTAACATAACAAAAGTGGAAACAACTAGGACTTAATGGCGCTTATAAGGTACAAAGGACTTCACATGTGTTTTCATTTGATTCTATGAGGTAAGCTATTATCCCCCATTTAATACAAGTCAATGTTGCCTTCATGGAGTGTCTGAAAACTGTCATTTCCTTTTTATTTCCATTGCCACTGCCCTAATTCGAGCTCTTAATACCGCGTCTTAGACCCTTGCTTCAGCGCCCTAGCTGACAATATTGCAGGTCTTAGCGGTTGATGAGAAGGAAGGGATGTAGTTCCAGTTAACCAATTGACCAAGGGCTTTCGACTTAAGTGAACCAGACCAGGCTCCACTCAGAACAGTGGTTACGTGGTGGGCTGTGCTGTAAAGATAAGGTACTCAAAACTAGAATTATTTGGAGAAAAGATTAGGGTCACATGCACACAAAACTAAAACCTATGATTGGTCTGAGCATAAAGAGGACAATTTCTGATGAAATAGGTGAAGAGCTGCATAATGAACTCCCTGAGAGTCTCCTTGGAAGCCCCACCCTGCCAGGATTTGTGTGCCCGGTTCCCAAACCATCTCCAATCAACCCCTTCTGCAGCCTCAGCCTGTTGGAGAAGGTAAACCTGTACTCCCTAGTTTAAGTCACAAAAAAGTCCTATCTCTGAAAAGAAAAAAGAATAAAAATAAAGAATGTAATATTAGAAATATTAAACAGAGAGGGCCGGGCGCGGTGGCTCACGCCTGTAATCCCAGCACTTTGGGAGGCTGAGGCAGGTGGATCACGAGGTCAGGAGTTCAAGACCAGCCTGGCCAATATGGTGAAACCCTGTCTCTACTTAAAATACAAAAATTAGCTGGGCGTGGAGGTGTGCACCTATAATCCCAAGTACTCTGGAGGCTGAGGCAGGAGAATTGCTTGAACCCAGGAGGTGGAGGTTGCAGTGAGCCGAGATCACGCCACTGCACTCCAGCCTGGGTGACAGGGTGAGACTTCATCTCAAAAAAAAAAAAAGAAAGAAAGAAAGAAAAGAAAAGAAATATTAAACAGATAAATTTAAATTCATAGTGGGTGGGGTGGATTTTTTTGCAATAATTGTATGTTTTGTCTGCTTTGAAAGGTGTTTAAAGCTTATAAGCAAAACTGACGCAGGAGGATTGCTTGAGGCCAGGAGTTTGGGCAATATAGCAAGACCTATATTGCTCGATTAACCTGTACTGACTGACCTGTATCGGGCAATACAGCAAGACCAACTTGGGCAATACAGCAAGACCTGGTCTCTACAAAACACACTAAAATTAGCCAAGAGTAGTGGCACAAGTCTGTAACGCTAGCTACTTGGAAGGCTGAGGAGGAAGAGGAGGATGGCTTGAGCCCAGGAGCTTGAGGCTGCAGTGAACTATGATTGTGCCACTGCACTCCAGACAGGGCAACACAGTAAGATCCTGTCTCTGAAAAAAAAAAGAAGAGGCCGGGCGCAGTGGCTTACGCCTGTAATCCCAGCACTTTGGGAGGCCAAGGTGGGCGGATCACAAGGTCAGGAGATCGAGACCACAGTGAAACCCTGTCTCTATTAAAAATACAAAAAATTAGCTGGGCGCAGTGGCGGGCGCCTGTAGTCCCAGCTACTCAGGAGGCTGAGGCAGAAGAATGGCGTGAACCCGGGAGGTGGAACTTGCAGTGAGCCGAGATTGCACCACTGCACTCCAGCCTGGGGCACAGAGCAAGACTCTGTCTCAAAAAAAAAAAAGAAAAAAAAAGAAGAAAGAAAATAAAAACGGATAAATTTATGACGAGTTTGATATTTGATTTCATTTGCAATCAGTGTTTAAATATTTGAGGAAGCATAACCTGGTAAATTTGTGAGTTTTTGATTTACTGGTTGTATAAATAGTATGGGAGTATTTGGGGAATATTACTTGAATAGAGATTAATAAATTGGACATCAAAGTACAAAAAATAAATATTTTTTCCATACCCAAAAGCACCTGGGATGTTAAAGAATTTATCCTAAGCTTCCTGTCTCTGATTTCTGGGTCTTCAATTGATCCCCATTCTGTTGCTTGCATCTCTGTGACTCTATTTCCTTATCTATAAAATGGGATGATACTGCCTAAGAAGGTGGCTGTGAGGATTTAATAACTCCTTCTGAAGCACTTACTACAATGCCCGCACATACTTGCTAAATAAATGTTGGCTGTCTTTATTTTATCCCAATATTACCTTGATTATGCCACCTCCTGCTCAAAACCCTTTAATTACTCTCCAGTGACCCCGGGGCAAATCCAAGTTCCTTTCACTTGTGTCCTAACTTCTTCCTGCTTCCCAGCCTTGGCCCTCACTATTTATTCCCTGCCACCTCCAGCCCACCAGACAGATTAAATTCCTCCCTATGCTTCACCTGGTACCCCATCATCATCATTTCTTTCATACTATTCCTCCACCTGAAATGCCTTGCCTCCCTCCCATGCCATTATGGCCAGTGCAAACTCCTATTATCCTTCAAAACCCATTTCAAATACTACTTCTTCCAATATGCTTTCATGGTCATCTCCAACTCTCTCCTGCCTCTGAACTCTTTATTAGTACCTCTTTCCCGGCAAGCATAACATTCTTTACTGCATCAGAGCCAGTCACCTACGTGTCTGGTCATCGCTGCTGACCCATAAGCTCCTTGAAGGCAGGACCCACTTCTGATTGATCTTGGGAAACACTAGGCTGCCCGGCCCAAGGCCTGGCATGTAATAGGTGCTCAGCTAACAGATGGTGGATTCTACTAGCTCTGGGTAGTTGTGTCATCTAAGCAGAAACAGCAGGAACCTGCAGGTTTCCCAGGCCACCCTCACTGACCTGTGTAGACTACGAGGGCACAGAAAACCAAGGAAGCCAGCAGTCTGCACATGCAGGGTCCACCGAGCAGATGGCAAGAAGACGGCAGAGCCAGATTCCAGCAGCATGTGGAGCTGTGTGTGCTCAGTTCATCAACATTCTCCCAGACATTTAGCCCCTCAGTCAGTCAACATTTATTTTATTTTATTTTATTTTATTTTATTTTTTGGTCTATTCTGTGCCAGGCACTGCGTGAGGTGCAGCAGACACCAGCCTGGTGTCAGTTCCCAAAGAGGTATGCCTATGTGCCCAGAGCTCCTGTGTGTGCACATACATGTGCCCACGTGCACGCCCCACACGGCCTCGAGTTCCAGCTCCCGACAAGTTGAGCCGCCTGTGAGCCGAGGCTGAGAGGGCTGCCTATTACCCTGTTTCCAAACAACTCCCCTTTCTGCGCCAGCGCCGCTGCCTCTCCCGTCTGTTTGCCCCTCGCCGCCTCCTCCCTCTGTTGGGGCTGCCGCTGATGATGAAATTTGGCTTGCAACACCCTCTTCCTCCCCTTCCTGCAGGCCTGGGAGAGGATTAAGCCGCTGGAGTCTGAAATCGGAAAGATCCCAGCTTCTGCTCCCCAGCACCTCCCCTCGCCCCCTCCCCCTCCCCGCCCATGCAAAACCAGAAAATTAATCTCCCCTTCTGCCTGTGATATGGCGGGCTGCATTACAAGCTGGGCGTCGAGATAAAGCGGGGAGCCGCGGGACGACGGCCCAGTGCCGGGGCCCCGGGTGGGGCCGGCCAGGGAGATAAGGGCCTCCCAGCCCCATGAATTATTCACCGGCGCTGCCTCCTCCGGCTCAGCGGCCGCCCTGGGCGCTGAGATTGCGCCTTCCAGAGGGGCCTGGGTAGGGTGGGAGGGGGGTCCGTGGGGAAGGATAGCAGGCTATAGAGGGGTCTTCCTATGGGGGATGGGGAGAGAGGAAGACTGTACTTAGCTGGGGACAACTCAGAGACACAAGCGCTTTGAAGAGCCAACTGATGCAGGGGAAGAAGGTGTCCCCAGGCCCTGGGAAGCCCAGACTCAGCCAGAACCTCCGCAGATGTGCTCCTTATTTTACAACTCATTAAACGCTATTGAGAGGCTACAATTGCCAGACTCAGGCCAGGTCCCAGCACCCCAGAGCTAGAGAGCTAGTCCCACCTGAGGGCGCCCTCAATACAATGCACCTACCAAATGCGGGCTGTGTTTGGACCTGGGCGCATTCCACTCACAGGGCCTGTCTCAGCCACATTCCTCCCCCCTCCCCTCCTCTGGTAGTCAAGACAGCCGCTGCTTGCTCTGGGGGAGCACCCCGACTTGAGGGGGTACAAGAGGAGGAGAGAGGACAGATCTGCTCCCAGGCCAGCCAGAGCTCCCCAAACAGAGAAGCCAGGGCAGGTGGTGTAGGGGGAAAGTGGTGGTGTAGGGGGAAAGTGGGGGTCAATGCTAGGATAGGGAGATAACCAGGGAAGTTTCCTGCTAGAGGAAATAACCCCAGGCACTATGTGAACCTTTTGTTTCTCTCCTTTCTTGCTTATTCTCAAAGACCCAGAATTTGAAAGCAGGGAAGGGCCTTAACAGTCTCTTCCCTATCTCGAAGTCTCTATCTTTCCGCCTTCTCCCTACCTTCTCTCTCCTCTCTCCTCTCAATCTCTGTCTCCAATCCTCCCTCTCACTGCATATTGTGTGTCCATCTGCCCTTTGAAGTTCTGCCTTGGCCCCGATGTCTCCACCTCTCTTCTCACTGTATATTCTCTCTTTCTCTCTGTATATTCTCTCTCTCTCTCACTGTATATTCTCTCTCTCTCTCTCTGTATATTCTCTCTCTCTCTCTCTCTGTATTTTCTCTCTCTCTCTCTTTGAGATGCAGTCTCGCTCTGTCTCCCAGGCTGGAGTGCAGTGGCACGATCTCGGCTCACTGCAAACCCCGCTTCCCGGGTTCAAGCAGTTCTCCCTGCCTTGGCCTCCTGAGTAGCTGGGATTACAGGTGCCCACTACCATGCCTGGTTAATTTTTGTATTTTAAGTAGAGATGGGGTTTCACCATGTTGGCCAATTCCTGCCCTCAAGTGATCCACCTGCCTTAGCCTCCCAAAATGCTTGGATTACAGGCATGAGCCACTGTGCCCAGCCTATTGTCTCTTTAATGATCCCTCCCTTCTGAAGTATTGACTCCCCCAAATGATATGTTGACACACAAATTGTAATGTGTCATAGAGGGAAGGTGGCTATCTGCTGTACCCCACCCCCCTAACTGGGGAGAAAAAAGAAGAGTTCAACATGGTCCTGGATGTTCAGACAAACTGCTGAGACCCAGACAGAGGCAGCAGGATGGGAAGAGAGCCCCCCAGAGATGCACTGGCACAAGAAAGAGAGCCTGAGACACCTAGAGAGCCAGGAATGAGAGGTGCTGGGGGACAGTGAGGACCAGAGGTCACTCCTTCAGGATTGCAGAGGCAGACACCTGCCTGACAGGCAACCTGGAACCCATGGACTCCTGTAGCAGATACAGAGCCCCATGTTCATGAACCAGTGGACAAGGCACATTTGTTGAGACCCATATTCAAGTTGGAGAGGGAAAGGTGATGAATAGGAGAGGAAGAAGAGATGGAGAATGAAGAGGGGGCTAGATTAGAAGGAGGAAGTGGGGAGGAGGGAAGGGTGAGTCCCAGAAGGATGGAGAAGACAGAGACTTGAGTGGGAAAAGGGAGAAAAGTTAAGTGGAGGAGAGAGGAGATTAGAGAGAGGAATGAGAGAAAAGAGACAGGATAGCATAGGGCGGGGAGAAAGGGTGAGGATAGCAGATAAGTGTGGGAGTGGGGTAAGAGGAGCATTTGGACCAGTAAAAAGAGAAAGCAGTGGAGAAGATGAGGGTTATGGGTGGAAGGGTGGGGCCGCAACGTTGAATGTGGAGGGTGGGGGAGGCTGTGTTGCTGGGTCCCGTCAGCTTTAGGTCCCCAGCCCCTTCCCAATGCGTGCTAATTAACTCCTTAATTGTCTCTGCATTTGCTGAGCTGGCAGATGAAGTGCATGCAGACAGATTGGGGCGCGTGTGATTTCACGCACGGGGGAGCGGAGAAGAGCTGCCTGGAAATCCCAGAGGGCCTTGTCCCCCCTTTACCCTCCCTCTTCACCCATCTCTGAGAGGCTGGAGGGCGCTTCTGCACCTAGAGCAGATGGGGCCATCTGCAAGGGAAGCATCCATGGGGAATTTGCCCCCATCAGCCTTTCAGGGATGATCATAATGCTTGCCACTATTGATGGAACACCCCCTACTGTTTTCAAGACACACATTGTTTCAACAGCATGGGCATTAGCTGGGTTTTATGGTTTCTGGAGAAAAGTGAGACTCAGGCTAGGTTACTTGCCCAGGACCACACAGCACTAGTGTGACAGCTGAGATTTGAACCCAGGTGAGCATAAGGCCAAAGTCCTAAGTGGGTCCTGGCTAGATGCCTCCAGCCAGCAGAGGGAGGAATATCTTCAGGCCTGTTTCCCTCTCAGTCCCTGGTGGGGATAAAGGGTACTGAGGTCTAAGGACCGCAGGGGCCAGAGAAAATGAAGCATGGAGAAGAAGCTGGGAGGATGCTGAAGGAGCCAGTATCCTCTGTCAGGACTTGGACAGGGGGTGGGTGGGCCAGAGAAGCAGAAAGAAGTAATGAGACACTAATCACAGCCCTTGGATCCCTCAAGTGTTATCTTACTGAGGCCCTGCCAACATCAACTTCCTCTTTTCCTCATCCCTGTCCCACAAACCCCTGTCAGAGTGACTGCCCCCCTGCCTCTCCCTGCTGGCAGCCCTGGCTCAGCCCTCTATTTCACTCCCGGCCCTTGCACTAGAGTCACTGCTCAACATGTTTGTCTCTCTTTTCACACTGGGCTACTTTGAGGGCAAGAACTCTGCCAATCCTCACCATGTCCACAGGGCCAATCTTGGGGCTTCATCCAGGAAAAGCCGCGGTGAAGGTTTGCTGCGATGTACAGGGTAAGGATGAGGGGATATGCGTGTGCAAGGATCCATCACTTCTCAAATGAAGAAGCAGCAACAGCCTGAGGGATTTAGGTTGTATGTAAGAAAGAACTTCCTAAGACTGGGGCCTGTGACGCTATGAAACCATAATTCAGACCTATAGGTTCTGAAGAGCAAGGTTGCTCAAGATTGGCTACATGTTAAAGGCCTCAAAAAATTGGGCAATTGGCCAGGCACAGTGGCTCACGCCTGTGATCCCAGCACTTTGGGAGGCCAAGGTGGGTGGATGAGCTGAGGTTGGGAGTTCGAGACCAGCCTGGCCTACATGGTGAAACCCCAACTCTACAAAAGATACAAAAAAATTAGCCGGGCATGGTGGCGTGCGCCTGTAATACCAGCTACTCGGGAGGCTGAGGCAGAAGAACCTCTTGAACCGGGAAGGCGGAGGTTGCGGGAAGGCAGAGGGTGCAGTGAGCCGAGATCGTGCCATTGCACTCCAGCCTGGGAGACAGGGTGAGACTCTGTCTTAAAAAAAAAACAAAACACAGTTGGGTGATCTGGGCCCCAGCCCCAGAGATTCTGATTTAATTGGTCTAAAGTGGAGCCATGGCATTGCAGTGTTTGTGGGTTTTTTTTGTTTTTTTTGTTTTTTTTTTTGAGACCGAGTCTCGCTCTGTTGTCCAGGCTGGAGTGCAGTGGCACTATCTCTGATCACTGCAACCTCTGTCTCCTGGGTTCAAGCGCTTCTCCTGCCTCAGCCTCCTGAGTAGCTGGGATTACGGGTGCGTGCCACCACACCTGGCTGATTTTTGTATTTTCTGTTGAGATGGGGTTTCACCACGTTGGTCAGGTTGGTCTCCTGACCTAAGTGATTCACCAGCCCCGGCCTCCCAGAGTGCTGGGATTCCAGTCTCCCAAAGTGCTGGGATTGCAGGCGTGAGCCACCACACCTGGCCGGCATTGTAGTTTTATCTTATTATTTTTATTTTTTGAAATCGAGTTTCGCTCTTGTGCCCCGGCTAGAGTGCAATAGCACAATCTCGGCTCACTGTAACTTCTGTCTTTCGGGTTCAAACGATTCTCCTGCCTCAGCCTCCTGAGTAGCTGGGATTACAGGTGCTTGCCACCACGCCCAGCTAGTTTTTGCATTTTTACTAGAGACGGGTTTCACCATGTTGGCCAGGCTGGTCTCAAACTCCTGACCTCAGGTGATCCACCCTCCTCAGCCTCCCAAAGTGCTGGGATTACAGGAGTGAGCCACCGCGCCTAGCTGGCATTGCAGTTTTTAAAGCTCCCCAGGTGATTCAAATGTGCAGCCTGGGTTAAGAACCAGTGCCTTAGATTCTGCCCTGGTTTGGCTGCACTGGTGGTTTTACCACTGGATCCAAATGCTACTGCTATTGATAGTTATTTACTTATTGGGGGATTTACTAGGTACATGCCAATGTACTAAGCACTTTCCATGCATTAGCTCACGTAATCCTCAGAAAAATCCTGTGAAATATCTCTGCCTTACAGATGAGGAATATTATCTCTGCCTTACAGATGAGGAAACCGAGGCCCAGAGAAGTCAAGGGACCTGCCTATGCTAATGAATGGCAGGGCCAGGTCTGGAAGCTGATTCTCCTGATTCATACCTTCTGTCTTCCCCCAGACTCCTCCTGAGGCTGCTCCTTGGCCTCAATCAGTCCTCGCCTGCCTCCACCTCACCTCATCACCTTCCCTCCACCCCCGCTGCTCCCTCAGTAACATCCCAGGTGACTGAAGCAATTTGCAGCCATTTGAAGAGGCTCCACGTGTCAGTCAGCCTGCGAGCGTGGGGAGGTGGGGAAATTACAGATGCTCCAAGATGGTGTTCCCCTCCCCCTGAGGATATTTGGAATTCAGGAATCAGACTCTGCCTGATGCTTCCTCAGGTCTCTGGGACCCTCCCAGGTGATTTCCCACTCCCAAATGCCCCCACGAGTTGATTCTAAGTATCTGGGAGAGGGCTGCCACCCAGTGGCTGCCCGGGGGCATGGCAACCTTCCAGCACTGCCTGGTTCCGCTGAACAGCTCCCCAACCAAAGACCTGAATCCAAGATCCTCCCTTCCTTTTGGCAGCTCCGTGTCCAGTCCCCTAGTAAATGGATCTCGACCTCCCTCCTCCACAGTCTTAAGTTCACCCTCCCACTAGGGATCTCCAGACCCCTTCTCTGGTTTCCTACATGTCTACTACTCCCAATGCCTCACAACTTCTCATCCAACTTCTTTCCAATGTGCCATCCCCTTCTCATTACAGGTTCTTTCTTCCAACTTAAAGCCCGGCACCATGTCCTAGGAATACACCTCTCACTGTCCTTCTCCCAGAGTCGCACCAGCCTGCAAGTAGAGCAAAGGAGCCACTAGAGACAGAATTCTGGTCCCCCGCACCCTCCTCCTCATCATCTGACACCATCAGACCTCAACAGCCTCTGTGCTAAGAGCCCCTAATGAGCATCAGCAAATTAACAACTTCCCCTTGATTGCTCCTTCTCTGTTAATTGGATAGGGAGGGCCCCCCAAGGCCTCTCAGAGAAGAGGAGGGAGGCAGGGAAGGAGAAAGGTGAGAGCCACAGGAGCAGTCCCCAGGCCTGGGTTCTCTGCTGAGACTTCTGCTCCATCCCTGAGCATAGCTCCCTGTTCCAACCCTTCCTCACCCTGTCCCCCTCACTCCCTTTGCCCCCTTCCTTCTGTCCAAATTCCCTTGACCTCTGGCTATTTTTCCTTCCTTTTCTCTGCTCCTTCTTTGGAGATTTGGCAGTAAGGGGTTGCGACGATGCCCCCCACAAGCCCAAAGCTACAAGGATGGGATCTAAGTGGTCAAGGCTGCGTGTTGGCTGACATATGTGCACGTGTATATGTGTCACATGTAGGTGGGGAGCAGGGATAAAAGCAGGTGAGTGCTTGCCATGTGGGTCAGGCCCCCGGGATACGTGGACATCTGTTGGTGGGGGGTGTGGTTGTGAATGGTGTGCTGTGACTCTGGTCGGTATGTGTGTCTGTCTCCATATGGGCTAAGTGCTTGAATTAGTCAAGTGTGACTCCGAGTGTGTGTGTGTGTGTGTACGAGCGTGTGTGCCACCAGAGGAAGCAGCAGCAAGAGGCAAGTGCATCGATCCGAAGGAGACAGCGCGGGGAGGGGGACGCTAGGGGCAGACACCCTCCCTCCTGCGCGCACACACGCGCGCGCGCACACACACCACACACCGAGTCACACACACAAGCCATAGGGCCTCGCAGGCAGGGAGACGGCTCCGGGACTGGAGAGAGGCAGCTCCGCCGAAAGCTGCCGCGAGGAGGGGCGAGGCTGTGCGGGGAGTCCTGGGTCCCGCTCCCCGGTCCGGAGCCCCGCGTGCACACCGGCCCAGAGACAGCCTCGCAGACACTCGTAGGCGCGCACGCGCACCCTCTTCCCTCCCCCTCCCCTCCCCCTCCCCTCCCGCCGCCTCTCGGCCGGACGATGGATCCCTGCAGATCCCAGGGCTGAGAGCACCGCGCACCGCGCCGAGCCCGGGCGGACCGAGCCGAGGCGAGCGAGAGAGCGAGCTAGCGCGCGCGGGCGGGCGGACAGATCGGAGCCGAGCGGGGCCGGGCGGGCCGCTCCCTGCAGGGCTCTGCGCGGCGCGCCGCGGCGGCCCCGGGCTCCGGCCCCGGGCCATGAGCTCCTCCGCGACTCGGCGCTGAGCCCGCGACCGGTCCAGCGCCCCAGGACCCGCCGCCGGCTGCCGGCTTCCCGAAGCCCCCTCAGGTGGGTTTCTGATCCCCCTGCCTTTGGCTGCGGGGCTCCTCAGCACCCCGAAGCCAGGACTCTCCTCCCTCTGGATTTCCCTTGCTGCTGGGGCGGCTCGGTGGCTGGGGAGGGGGGCGGGGGCCGAGCAGGGGATCTGACTGCGACGAGAAGCTGGACTGGGAGGGGGGGTGCGTCCGGGGCGGGGACAGCTCGCTGTCATAGGGAACCGCGCCCCCCCTCCATACATCCACCTCGGGCAGCCCGCCACCCCCCACTCCCAACATACACACACACAGCCTGCTCTTATTTCAGAACTGGAGACACCCGCAGGTGAGGACTCAGGCTGGGCCCCTCCCCAGAGGTAGCCACCTCCCTGGGGGTTTTTTGGCCCCAGTTTAGCTCTTAGGACCACAGCCCCGTCCTGTGAATACCCATGAGCAGGAGAGGAGCTCCTTACCCCGGGGTCAGCCCATCTGGGCCAGTTTTCATCTCCAGGATGGGGTGGACATTCTTGTCCCAGAGTGACCCCACATCTGGAGGGAACTCCTGCGCCTGCCTATGGGTGCATCAGGACTTCCCCCTCAATCTTGGATGACTGTATCTGGGGTCTCCCCGGGCCTGGGAAGCTTCTCTGGGAGAGCATTTTCTTGGCCTGACCTGACCCCTGTTCCTGTGTATTTGGAGGAACCCTGGATGTGTCCCTTGGTCAGCCACCTCTGGGCTTGCAAAGCAGGGAAGTCTTCTGCCTGAGGAGTGGTGACCTCTGGAGATGAGGATTCTGGATGGGCACATGTGGAGGGGCCCCATGTGTACTTCCATCCCAGGACAATGACAGACTGTCCCTCTCCCCTCCCCCAGAATCCCCTCAACAAGGATGGAACTGAAGGCCGAGGAGGAGGAGGTGGGTGGCGTCCAGCCGGTGAGCATCCAGGCCTTCGCCAGCAGCTCCACGCTGCACGGCCTGGCCCACATCTTCTCCTACGAGCGGCTGTCTCTGAAGCGGGCATTGTGGGCCCTGTGCTTCCTGGGCTCGCTGGCTGTGCTGCTGTGTGTGTGCACGGAGCGTGTGCAGTACTACTTCCACTACCACCATGTCACCAAGCTCGACGAGGTGGCTGCCTCTCAGCTTACTTTCCCTGCTGTCACGCTGTGCAACCTCAACGAGTTCCGCTTTAGCCAAGTCTCCAAGAATGACCTGTATCATGCCGGGGAGCTTCTGGCCCTGCTCAACAACAGGTGGGTGGCTCCCACCCTCCCTCAGCTCTGCTCCTGGAGTTGTGTGAGTTCCAGTCAGGGTGTCTGCCTCCCTAACCCACCATAGAGGCCAGCCATGCCTGCCCTTCAACCCACCCCCACCCCAAAACCTGCCACTCACAGCAGAGGAGTTAGGGTGCTGCTGAGCACCCAATTAAGGACATCCAGCCTCTGATCCCAGCATAGTCCAGAACAGCTTGACCCCTACCCAGCCTGAGATATGAGACATTGTCACCCTCTCTGGAGTGAGCTTTACCCTTATTCTGGCCACTCTGTCTTGACCTTCTCGTCAGCTGGGGGATGGGCACAGACCATCTTTGAAGGGTAGAGACTATAGTATAAAAGCCACAGCCCCTGCCTTGTCTCTCTGCCCACCTTATCCATGCTTCCTCTCACCCATATACTGGGATGCCCTGCCCCTGCGCAGCCACTACAGATCCTTCTGTCATTTCAGACCCATGTGGTAGATCCTCTGCATGCCCAGCTCTCCTTCCTTGCCTATACCTGGGCCTGATCCCCAGGGCTGGAGGCTGCCCCCATCACCCAAGTTGGGTGTGGGACACTGATGGCTGTACTGACCCGTGTGCCACTCACCCCCGGGTCCCAGGTATGAGATACCAGACACACAGATGGCAGACGAAAAGCAGCTGGAGATATTGCAGGACAAAGCCAACTTCCGCAGCTTCAAACCCAAACCCTTCAACATGCGTGAGTTCTATGACCGAGCTGGGCACGACATTCGAGACATGCTGCTGTCCTGCCACTTCCGGGGAGAGGTCTGCAGCGCTGAAGACTTCAAGGTGGTGAGTCCCCTGGTGTGGGGTGTGAGTCAGCCTGGACCACAGAGGAGGAGGAGGAGACAAGGAGCAGGCTGGGCCTCTCCAGGTGCTTGCTACTCTGGGAGAGGAAGTTGTGTGTCCTGGGGTTTGCTTCTGGTAGAAGGGGAGTTTGTTCAGCATAGGGACACATTTACACTCACTGAGGGCCTGAGCCTCAGCCTTGCAGCCATGATGGCCGGAAAGAGAGCCTACAGTGCACAACACACACATATATACACAAACGTGGCCTGACATAGCCAAAAACCCACCAAGCTTACCTTCTAGGCCACAGGTGTCAGAGCTGAGCAGAGAGGTGGGTAAGCTACAGCCTTGTTACTTGTAGTGAGCTCCAGGACCATCAATTGGGAGCTTGAAAGGAATGCAGGACTTTGCCACCCCACTTCCCAGACCTACTGAACCAGAATCTGCATCTAATAAGATCCTCAGGTGATTGGAGTGTACACTAAAGTTTGAGAAGCACCGTGAAGGACAAGTAAGGGGAACCTTCTCTTAAATAGCCTGACAGTAACTCCCTCTGTGCCATCTGCACCCCATACATAGACACATACACTGGTTAGGTTCCCTGCTTACCAGGAAGAGCCACAGAGCCAGGGTCTGAGGAAAGGAAGGCCATCAGGACACCCAGTCATGGCTGCCCTGGAGGCTTCCTTTGCAGCTTAAAATGGAGATACCCCACAGATGTGGCTGCCTCAGGCCAGCACCTCAGGGAGGGCATAGGGAAACTGATTTTGGCATCTGATGTGCTGGGCGACCCTGGGCAAGTCACACAGATTCCTGAGGGTTAAGACCTGGACCCGGATGGCAAAGAGACCAGAGGCTCTGGAGCCATGTAGTAACAATAACACCAAATGAATGGACAATGTTCATAACTCTTTCACGTGCTTTCTAGGCTCCCCTCAATTGCCTTGATACATAATCACATTAGCTCTATTTTACAAATGCATGAACTGAGACACAGAAAGGCAGAATGATTTACCCAAGCTCACACAGTTAGTGACAGGTGACAGGTTCAGGATTAGAACTCATGTCTCCTTAAGCTGAAAATGTCCTTTACTCTTTTAATTAATATTATGGACCCTGGAGTTATTGTGTCCACTTCACATTCTTTTCCAGGACCCTTTTCTCTCCATGCCTACTCAGCTCTCAGATCCTCTCCCTTTTTCCTGCCCATTTTCTCCCTGTTTGCTTGCTTCCTCCTGCAGTATGGGAACATGAACTGTATTTGTGCAGAAAGGATGGCACCATGGTCACGTTTAGTGTTTCTTGCTGTGCAAGACTTCCCAATCTCTTTAAGCCTTGCTCTGCAGACCAGTTTCATGGGCCTTTGTCAATCCTGCTGGACAAAGTTTACCTGATCGCACTCTTTACTGAGCCAAGCTGATGGGGAGCTTAGCCAAGATGCAAGAACCACTTCCTTCCCTCTCTTACTTCTTCATAGCAGGAGAGTCTTGGATTCCCCAGAGCTCGAGACCAGAGGGTTCCCAGTCTCACAAGTGATGCTCCCAAGAGTAATAGGACTGTAGGTGAAGGTGGAAGCAAAAGTCAGAGCCCCCTCTCTCCAACACACCCAACATACAAGCGGGAGGGACCGCTGAGAAAGATGGAGAAAATGTATTTGTTTGAGTGGTTTGTAGTGTTGAATGAGGGAGGGAAGTGCTTGGCTCAATCTGAGGAGGTGCTAAGATATAAATCTGGGCACAGTTAGTCCATAGAAAGTGTTCAGTTGAGGCTCCATCTGTCCATCATGTCCAGAAAGATTCCAAGTGGTGATGCTAAGATAATGTTTGGTCAATAATGGAGATGTTGAGATGTGATTGGTCCATGCCGTCTGAGGGGACCATTCTAAGTAGTCAGATGGAGATGTGATTGGCTCACAAAGTTCTGGAGCAGTCTGAGTTGTTCCTCTTACTCTGGGGGAGAGACACACAGGCTAGCACCCTGCAGCCCCAGCTGTGCCCCTTCTTGCTTCTGGGTTGTCAGGGAAGACCAGGTTTTTGCTGTTTTGCAGCCCGTATCAAAGACCTGACCCTGAATTTTGCTGGACCCGAAACTCTCACCCCTCCCTCTGTTCTCTTTAGTTGATTTCATTGCCAGCCCCTCTCCATGTCAAGAGCTCTACCCATAGGGATGTTCCCACACAGATGGGCGTCTGGCCGGAGTCCATGTCTGACACCTCCCCACTGGAGAAGGGCCTGGCAGGCTCTCTCCTCCAGCTCCCCAGTCCTAAGGGCTCCACACTCCTTGCCTGATGCTCCACCCTCTCCCTTCTCTCCTCAGTCTTGTGATTAACATCCTTGACATTCTCTGCTAGGCTCAGAGGTGTGTTGGGAGTGTGTCTCCAGCCCTGGACAGATGTAGCACTGACAGAAAACAGTTGTCTATAGGGTCAGGGTCTAAGGGAAACCATCTTGGCATCTTCTGCAGCCTTCAGAGCAGAGGTTCTTCACTGAGGAAAGGAGGTAGTGACGGAAGAGAGGCTTTGTGGTTAGGGCTTTGTTTGCTCTTTCAGTGGCTCAGGAAGAAGCTGCTGGGGCCCATCCAACAGGATTGCTGTGGGGATACCACCCCCCACTGTCCAAGACCTTGCTCAACACGTTTGCAAAATATAGTGTGTGGGAGCACATGTGGACTCTTTTGTAGATTTCTAAGGGCAACCCTCATCTCAACAATAAGAACCCTGTTTCTAAAGGCTGGTTGGGGGAGGCATAAGAAGACAATTCAGGGAGGCTGCTCTGGTCACTCAAAGACCCCAGCTCCCCTGATGAGGATCTGCAGTAACAGGCATATCTCCACATGTGCTCCTGGATCCAGCTCAACCCCAGGGAGTAGTTGGTGGTCACAGAGCATTTGGCCAGGGTCCATCCCCCAGGTGTGGCTGAGTCAGCTTGGGAGGGTGGGGGTGAATATGGGGAGCCTGAGCTGAATCTGGGAGGGACTGGTTTGGAAATCTTTCAGGATTGAAGAGACAGAAGGGCAGGGCAGGGAGTATCCCCACAGCAACCTGGCTGGGAAGGTCTCAATAGCTGCCTCCTGAGCAACCATAGTGACCCAACTACAAGGCCCCCTCTTCCCGGCCACCTCCTTTTCTTCCTGGTAGGGTGCTTTGTTGCCAAGGCAACGGGGTCTGCGGCTCCTCTCTCCTGCCCCACCTTGAGGCCAGTCAGGCCAAGGCAGGGCAGGGGTTCTATGGAGGGGGGCTGGGGTGCAGCTGTCTGCTGGTGTCTGGGTGGGGGCCAGGGGAGTGAGCACAGTCGCAGCTGGTGCCAGCCTCCAGCTGCACCTTATCTGTCCCTGGCAGTGGGAGCAGCTGATGTGGCCGGAATGCTGAGCAGCAGCAAGGGGAGGGGGCTGGCAGATGGTCACCCAGTCTGCCCTATGCCACCCCCTCCTCCGCTGAGACCTAGACCCTTTGCCTAGGGGAGAGAGAAGCAGGAATTCATTTCTGGGGCCTGAAAGAGAAGGAAGAGGAGGGCAGAGAGTGGAAATGCTGGGGTGGGCATGTGGTGTGGCTCATAATCTCTCTCAGGAGGGTGAAACTGGGGGACAAGAATGCCTGGGAGGGGTCCACAAGAGTACTTCTCAGGACCCTGGATTGGAGACCAGAATCTCCCAGGGAAGAGGTGGAGTGAATGAGCACAGAAGCCTCCCCCGCAACCCACTGCAAGGTTCCGAAGGGGCCTGGGCATCCCCTGGAGCACCTAGGGAAGTAAGATCCTGCAATGAGAGATGGCTGTGGGTGGCTGATCCTGGGACCCAAAGTGGGGAGAGAGAGGTCATCTAAAAGCAGGAGAGCCAGGGATGGCAGCGCCTGGCAAGAGCCAGGACTAGCACGGAGCTTCTTCATCTCCAGGTTTTACCCCTCATCCCCACACCCCATGCTGCCCCATAGAAGCTCAGACCAGAAGTCCCTTGGAAGGGCCTGACCTTACTGCCAGGGTCTGCACCCTCCAGCTAGGCAGGGAGTGGAGGGGCCGCTGAGGGGAGAAGCTGCCCAGACTGCTGTGCAGAGAGGGGAAGAGGAGTCTTGGGCAGCCCCACCCAGAGGCCTGGTGGTCTTCAGGGGTGGGAAGGGGGAACATGCACAGATTGCAGAAGGATAGAAGAGGCTGACCTGGAGACAGTAACTTTGGAGGAGGGGTTCATGGGCTTCATGAACTTTGGGGGAAGGGTTCCTGCCCTAGGTGTTCATGGCTACTGCCTCCTACCTTATCCTTCTCATCTGTTCCTCCCTCCCAGAAAGTGCCTAATCTGAACACAGGCGGGTGGAGAGAGGAGACGGGAGCAGAGCCCATTGCAGTTGCAGGAATCCAGTGGGTGGGCCCTGGGTTGGGGTCTCAGATGGCTCCTTTTCCCTCTGTCTCAGACACAGATACACACAAACATCCTTCAGGTAGCCCAGTTTTCTCTCTCACCTCTTCCCCTTCTCCCCAGACCCCAGCCATTTCTGACTCCACCCCTCTCTCAGACTGGCTATCAGCTGAGAGCTACTCTAAGCTAATTGATCTCTGGGCTGCTGGCTAAAGTAATAGGGAATTCAGTAACTAAGTGCCTCTGGGGGCCAAGCCTGGAAGTGGAGGGCTGGTCTCGTGCCTTTGTCACTGCCCAGCCAGTGGAGAACTGGGGTGGCCACTGCATGCCCAGTGTGTCCTGGAGACAGAGGGGGAGGCCCACAGAGAAGCTTGGAATGTTCTGCTGTGGGTGGAGGTTGCTTCTGAGTGTGCTTCGGTTTTGTGGAAAGTAATTTCAAATCTCAGGGGATGGCAAGGGAGACAGAATATTCAGAATGAGAAGCTGGGATTAGGGGAGTGTTAAGCTCCACTGGATTCATTCCCATAGCAGACAGTGCCACTTCCGTGTGCCAGGTCCTGCACTGGGGCAGTGAAGTGCAGCATGGGAGGTTCAGGGCTGAGAGCCATGGGGGTGGTACTAAAGGAGGCCAGGTGGGGTGGGCTTCAGAACAAGGGGGAACATGCTGGGGATAAGCAGACTCTCAACATCCAAGGGGAGTCCTCCCAATCTCCCCAGCCAAACTCAGCCTCTCGGAGAACGCCAGGTTCATAGAATGTGTTGGTGTCTCCCCAGCTAACTAAATCAACCGGCCAATTCTCTCCAGCAAGGGCCATTCTTCAGAGCCTTGGCCAGCCCCTGCCCACCCCCCACCCCCAAGCTTTCCCTCACTTGTATGTTTGAGGTGGCCAATCTAGAAGCCTCTACCTTCTGACCTATGACGTCCCAGTCAGGACCCTTGGGTGCACATTCTGGGAGGCAAAGCTGGAAGGAGACAGCAAGAATGAGAAGGGGTGCCTAGCTGGGTGGAGGATGGGACTGGGCATTAGGGCTCCTGGTCTCTATTTTGGGCAAAGTTCCACCTGGCCCCACTTCTTAGCTTCTAAGCCCAATCTCCTTTAAGGAGGTTGTAAGAGTATTCTCTATCGAGGGGCAGCCCTTCCTCTGGGACTCTCTGACCAAGTGCACACTGCCCCATGTGTAATGGATGTGCAGCGCCAGCCTACCTGGACACAGGAATTGGACATCTTCCTCACAGAATATTTAAAAATGAGCATGAAGCTGCTGTGTATTCACCTTAAAGGGAAGTTCCCTTAAGGAACTGTCAGGACAGACACCCTGCCACCCCAGGCTCTCCAAGGCCACTCTCCAGGGAGAGACAGGGCCAGTTGTGATCTTTCTGAGATCCCATGAGTTCTTGGATAGAAAATGCTTTCCCACCCTTCTGCATGCCCTCTGTGTGACTGACAGTCCTGTGGGCCCAGGAGGTTGGGCTGTGCAGCTTAGTGCTTTGTGTCTCTAGTTGGTGTCACACCAGTATGCCAGGCTGAGAACATCCCTGGGGGTGAGACTGCTGCAGTGGCCTTGGCCCTGGACAGCAGCCGTCTCAGACTTCCTCACAACACCCTCATCACATGTGCGCCCCAAGCGTGCAAGCACACATGTGCACCTCTGTGTGTGTCTGGGGTAGAGTGTGGATGTAGAGTGTGAAGCAGAAGCATGTGGAGGTATATGGGGGCCCATGCAGCTTGGTGTGTGTGGCTGTGGAAGAAAGCTTTTGTGCAGGCAAACCTCTGGTTGCATGCAGAGCACATACCAGCAAAATTAATCATCTCTTTCAGTTGTGCTTTGCAATTTACAGATTCCCTTTACTTTAGCTCGTGTGAGCTTCATAATTCTTGTAGGTAGGAAATTGTTAACATCTTCATTGGAAAGATGAGAAAAATGAGGCTCAGAGGAGTTGTGTGACTTGCCTGAGGTCACACAGCTGGGAAATGACAGAGTGGGACCCTGACTTCAGATCTTCTGAGTCCAGGTTCTTTGTGTATGACTGTAGGAGCAGGAACGTGTTTAGAAGAGGGTGCTCTGTTGAGAAGCAGTGTGGGGAGGCAGGAAGGGCAAGAAAGGGTGCAGAGAAGAGACCTTAGGAATCCTGTTCCCAAGTTGAGTAGGCCTAGTTTTTTGATGCTTCTGTCTTTTCATTGCACCATCAGGCCAAGCGCCTATCTTAGGTGAACCCACCACTGGCTTTCCCCAGGGTCACACCAGGGCAGCCAGGACCTCCCTGAGGAACTCAAATACCAGGGCAGCTTAGTATTGCATTGCGTACATGCTCAACATCCTTAAATGGGCATGCAGTGCTGCCTGGCAACCCCACTGCGTTTTCCTGGTCAACTTGCTCTCCCTGATGACTACTGCAAACTTCTCCACTCTTCTCAGTCACCCTTCCTAGCTCCTGTCACCCTCAGCAGATGACCTTGCCTCTCACTTACTTCACTGAGAAAATAGAAGCCTCAGACAAGATCTTGTCCTTCTTCTGGGTACCAAGCCCTAGAAGGGAACATTCATCTTATCTAGGATAAAGTCTCAACCTAGAATTTTCATCTTATTCCCTTCTGCCTTTTTAAGATCTTTCTCTTGCTAATTCTGTCTCTCCCTGCTCTACAGTTGGTCGCTCCTTCTCAAGTGGAACCCCATTGACAATGAAACATGCTGAAGATGCTCCTGTCTTAAAATACATAGCTGTAACGACAGCTAACATATACTGAGCACTTGCTATGTATTGGTCTTTGTGCTAAGATAAAAACTAAAACATATGTGTCTCTCAACTCCACAGCACCTGCCAGCTCCTATAGTGTCTCTGCTTCCCTTTACAAAGTTCCTAAAAGTGATGTGTTTATTTCACTGTTTTCATTTCCTCATCTCTAACTCACTTTCTGATCCAGGCTGCTTTCTTCCCCTGTCATTGCCATTCCTCCTAAATGGTTCTAGCTAAAGCCAGTGGTCACCTTCATGTTGCCAAATCCAGCAAATATTTTTTTTTTTTTTTTTTTTTTTTGAGACGGAGTCTCGCTCTGTAGCCCAGGCTAGAGTGCAGTGGCCGGATCTCAGCTCACTACAGCTCCTCAGCCCCGGGTTCACGCCATTCTCCTGCCTCAGCTCCCGGTAGCTGGGACTACAGGCTGCCTCGGGCCACCTCACTCGCTGCTTTGAGGCATTTTGTGAGACGTTTCACCGTGTTAGCCAGGATGGTCTCATCTCCTGACCTCGTGGATCCACCTGCCTCCTGGCCTCCCAAAGTGCTGGGATTACAGGCTTGGAGCCTCACCAAGTACCGCCCAAATATTTTTTTTTTAATTCTTGATCTCTCAATAGCATTCAAAATAGTTGCCCACCACCTCTTTTTTTTTTTTTGAGGCGGAGTTTTGCTCTTGTTGCTCAGGCTGGAGTGCAGTGGCACCATCTCGGCTCACTGCAACCTCCGTCTCCTGGGTTCAAGCAATTCTCCTGCCTCAGCTGCCTGAGTAGCTGGGATTACAGGCACGTGCCACCATGCGTGGCTTTTTTTTTTTTTTTTTTTGTATTTTTAGTAGAAACAGGGTTTCTTCATGTTGGTCAGGCTGGTCTCAAACTCCCGACCTCAGGTGATCTGCCTGCCTTGGCCTCCCAAAGTGCTGGGATTACAGGTATGAGCCACTGCGCCTGGCCCCCACCACCTCTTTTTTGAACTACTCCCTTTCCTGACGATCATACTCTCTTTGTTTTCCTTCTCTGTCTACCCACTCCTCTGTCTCTTTGCCAGTTCATTTTCTTCTGCTTGGCCATTTAGTGTCATCACTACTCAAGGCTCAGTCCCAAGCTTTAATCTTCTTTTAAATCATAAGAGTACAATGCACCGTACTGTAGCTTGAAGAATTTTTACACTGGTATGTCTTACAGTGTAGTATTTTGCATATTACACTGGTATGTATTTACATTGGTATAAAACATTTCCAGTAGCCCAGAAAGTTCCTTCAGGCTGTTTCCTAGTCAATGCTACCCCACAAGAGTTAACCACTGTTCTATCAGTATAGACTAATTTCACTCGTTCTGGAACTTCCTGGAGTATATGTATCCTCCATACGGTGTATACTCTTTTGTGTCTGTTTGTTTTGTTTTGTTTTGCTTGTGACTATGTCTGTGAGATTTAGCCATGTTGTTGTGTGTGGCAGTGGTTGGTTCTTTTTTGATGCTATATAGTATCTCATTATATGAATATGCCACAATTGATCCATTCTACTGATGCTAGACATTTGGGTTGTTACTAGTTTTTGGCTCTTATCTATAAAGCTACTATGAACATTCTTGTTCATGTTTTTTAGTTGACATATACACTAATTTCTCCTGGGCATATGACTAGCTATGGAGCTATGGTTAAGTCATAGGGTATGATTCTGTTTAGCTTTAGTGGATACTGCCAAATCAGACCTTTTTTCTATTTTTTTTTAAACTTTATATTCTATTCTTGGGCAGTCTCATCTTCACTCATGACTTCAATTACCATCTACACACTGACAACTGCCAAATTTATGTCTCAGCCCAGCTCTCTCCTCTTAGCATCAGCTCCAGTCGCCAATTTTCCACTTAACGTCTGTACTTGGATGTCCCTAAGACTCCTCAAAACCAGCATGTGCAAAACCAAAGTCATCATCTTACCTCCCAAACTAGTTCTTTACCTGTGCACCTGATCGAGTGAGCCACCCCACTGTTCACCCCATCATGCAAACCAGAAATCATCCCTGACACTCCATCTCCCTCACCTGCCTTGACAGGATCTACCAATTTTGCCTCATAAACATCTCCACTCTACCCCTGTTCCAGGCCGTCCCACCACTGCATGTCTCACTGGGCCACTGCAATGGCTCCTCAACAGGCCTCCCAGCAGTCCCTCTGTATCCTTCACTCTGCAGCCATAGTTGTCTTTTCAAATCAAAGCTCTGATCACGTGAACTCCTTCCATGGGGAGTCTTTAATTGTCCCTGAGCCAGAATCCTCACTGTGGCCTTTAAGACCCTGAGTGACCTGGGTTCTCCCTGCCTTTACCCACCTCCCCAGCTACGCTTGCCCCTTCTCATCTCTGTCCTTCAGGGCCCTCGCACACACTCTGTTCTCTCTCTGGAATATCCTCCCTCCTCCACAGGGGCACGTGCGCATGCACACACACACACCATTACCTAATTACTCCTCTTTATTTATTTATTTTTTATTTTATTTTATTTGTATTTATTTTTTTGAGACAGAATCTCCTTCTGTCACCTGGGCTGGAGTGCAGTGGTGCAATCTTAGCTCATTGCAACTTCCACGTCCTTGGTTCAAGCAAGTCTCGTGCCTCAGCCTCCTAAGTAGCTGAGATTACAGTCTTGTGTCACCATGCCTGGCTAATTTTGTATTTGTAGTAGATATGGGGTTTTGCCATGGTGGCCAGGCTGGTCTTGAACTCCTGGCCTCAAGTGATCCACCCACCTCGGCCTTCCAAAGTGCTGGGATTACAGGTGTAAGCCACTGCGCCCAGCCTCCTCTCTATTCTTTAGACTGTAATTCAAACATCATTTCCTCAGAGAAAGCTTCCTTGATTCCCCAGTCTAGGTCAAGTCCCTCTGCCATTCACTCTGATAGAGCTATATTTTTTTTTTATAGCACTTACCATGGTTTGTAATTAGATATTTATTTTTTTCATTTTTGAATTGATGTCTGTCTCCCCTCTTCGACAGTAAGCTCCTTGAGGGCAGGTCCGTGATGTGTTCTCCACTGTGGCAATGAGTAAATGAAAGAATGAAGAAGCAAGGGATTTGGAGACAGATGACTTCATTCCAGCCTCCAGCCCACTTCTTGCTCTCCCTGAGACTTGAATAGGCTGGTGTGGCTCAGTTTTCTCACTTGTCAGATGGGAATGAAGTTACTCATACCTGCTTATTTCACTGGGTTGTATAAGGATCCCATGAGATAACAATTGAAAACCATGGGCCGAGTGTGGTGGTTCACACCTGCAATCCCAGCACTTTGGGAGGCTGAGGCGGGTGGATCACCTGAGGTCAGGAGTTCGAGACCAGCCTCAACATGGATAAACCCTGTCTCTACTAAAAATACAAAATTAGCCGGGTGTGGTAGTGTATGCCTGTAATCCCAGCTACTTGGGAGGCTGAGACAGGAGAATTGCTTGAAACTGGGAGGCAGAGGTTGCGGTGAGCCGAGATCACCGCACCGTTGCACTCCAGCCTGGGCAACAAAGAGTGAAAAACTCTGTCAACAAAACAAAACAAAACAAAACAAAAAACACCATGGAGCATTACACAGATGTAAGGGGTGGCTGGAATGAAGAAAGAGATACAGAAAAAGTCAGAAACCACTCAGCACACACTGCTGAAGAGAAGGTCTGGATGGGGAGGGCTGCATGTTTGGACAGAGGGTTCAGAACTGAGTGCAGCTCTGTGTGTGTGTCTGCTTGGGCACCTCTCCAGGGGCCCTCTGTGTATGCCCTTTGACATTTTCCTCATCCTCCAATTACTTGAACAAGATGAAGATGAGAAAGAATGTTAGAAGAATAAGCATTTGTTTGAACAAGCATACAGGTGATGGAGGAGAGAGGACGTGCAGTGGGGGGGTGTGTAAGTGTGTTGGGGTGCGTGTGTGTGTTGGGGTGTATGTGTTGGGGTTTGTGTGTGTTGGGGTGTGTGTGTCGCCCCACACCAGGGCTGTGTGTCTGTGTGGTAATGTGCAAGTGTGCAGTGTGGTCTTGGTTGCTGTAAGGGAAGAGGTATTCAGTTGCACCCAACTTACTGTCCTTTGGCGCTGTCTGTGTATGCACACTCTTCTCTTTGCTGGGGCTCCCAAGCTGGAAGCTCTCACTGCCTTTGCTGCTTCCTTCTGGAAATCAATCTACTTCCCCTTCCAAAATATCTGAAGGAGAGGGACAGTGCCCTCTAGTGGGAATGCATGGGCAGCTGCAGCTTCCTCAGCCCAAGCCTCAGCCCACTCCATTCGTCTGGAAGTCCTCTCTGAAGCACTTCCTGGGGAATGCAAAGGAGGAGGCCCCTACCCTCTGAGAGCTCAAGATCTGGCAGGCAGGAAAAAGATGCACACAGGAGAGGACACACAGGTTCATGCAGGAGAAGCCTGAGGACAGCAGCTCAAGGTTGGGGGGGGTCTCTCCTCATCTGTGCAATGACTTGTCTCTGGTTGCCCAGGGTGTTCCTGGCTTTCCTTGCTTCCTGTTCCCGCACATGGTCTCTTGGTCCTGCTCTTTTACTCTTGGTCATTACTCATAGCTGTAGGGCCTTGAGCAGAACTGGACCCTTCAGTCTATTCCCTGGGTGGGCACTCACGCGCTCTGTGGAGTTGGGGGAGGCTTCTTGGAGGAGGTAACATGTGAGTAGGGTCTTGAAAAATGAGTAGGAATTCTCCAGATGGAGTCCAGGGAAGGCACAGGACTGTGGATGAGCCTTGTGTGTCTGGGGATGGGTGGTGGCGGCTGGATGCTGGCCTGAGGTGGAGGGTACATTGCTTTCAGCTTTGTGGGGCCACAAGAGATGCCTAAATTTTCACAGGAGGCAGTGGGAAGTGAGAGAAGATCTTTACTCTCTGTCACCCAGGCTGGAGTGCAGTGGCACGATCTCGGCTCACTGCAATCTCCACCTCCCGGGTTCAAGCGATTCTTGTGCCTCAGCCTCCCAAGCAGCTGGAACTACAGGCATATGCCACCACGCCTGGCTAGAGAAAAGGTCTTTAAGCAGAAGAATGGTCAGAGTCACAAAACATGGACTAAAGGTGGGGAGAAACCGCAGGGAGGCAGGGAGACCAGTTGAGAGGCTGTTGTTTAGGCAAAAGAGCAGGGCAGTGGCAGAAAGAGGAGGGCAGTGGCTGTTGTTTAGCCCAATCTGAGGGCAGTGGCAGAAGGATGGAGGGGGCGAGAGGTCAAGACTCCGATTCTGGGGCCTCTTTGTCCCTGGCAGCAAAGCTGAGGCCAAAAGTTCCACATCACTCAGTTCTGCTAGAACCTGGCACTCTGCCTCCCATCCCCAACACACTCTAGGGTCTCTGCAAATGGAGAAGGGAAGATGGTGGGAGCAGGGAGGGAGAAGAGAGGAGGAGGAGGGGGAACACAGCCTGGGACTAGGGGATGCTTAAGGAATGGGGAGGCCCAAGCAGACCCACCTAGCCCCAGTCTAGCCCTACTGCTCCTCCTCTGGCCCTGCAGAGAAAGAGTTAATCTGCTACACCTCCCTCCCCAACCTTCCCCTCCTCCCCTCAGGTCACCTTCTTGGCCCTGGAGACTTGGCTGGTGGCTCAAGTTCCTCAACCAGTGTCCCTGAGTAATCAGAGCACATAGAGGGACCAGGGGCCTGGGGGCAGGGAATGGTAAATTAGGGGCAGGGGAGCCTCAGAGACTGAGGCCGGGAGTCTGCAAGGCTGAGGGTTTGGCGGGAACCCCAAGTTGGTTCCCAATACTGTCTACCTGACCCAGGTCCCCCTGCCCCCCCCCCCCAGCACTGATCTCAATTTCTTCCATCCACCAGAGAATTCCTCGAACTCCTAAACTGTTGAGGGGTGCAGGGGGCAAGCTGAAAGGGGTAGTGGTGATCTGCCAGGAAGCTTTCCCACTGCAGGAGACAGGGTCCCTCCCCTTAGTGCCGGGAACTGGTCAGAAATGAGTCTGTGGTCAGTGAGAGACTGCTGCTAATGGAACCTGGGCTGGCCCACAAGCCACAGGAGGGTAGGAGAGAGGAAAGGAACCAAAATACAGCTCAGCATAGGGGGTGGGACTAGGGCTGGTAATGCTGTCCTGAAGTAGAGCTGGGGCCAGGGAGGGAGGGGAAGAGAAACAGGGTCGGGGATTGGAATTGGAGGTCTGAGAGAGTGCCTGGTGGTGGGGCACGGAGGGGTTAAGGTATCCCAGAGGAATAACTGGATGAAGGGAGAATAAGGGAGAGGACCCAGAATTGGGATGCGGGCACTGAGGGACATGATGAGGAACAGACTGGAGGATGACAGAGAGTATGAGTATGTGTTATGTGTGTCCTGGGGGGTGGGGACTGTTGTCACTGCGATCATCATGGCAGTGGGCGCAAAGGATGGTGCCGGGTCCCTCCTCACCGGCAGGGGTGGGTTCCAGGAGTCCCAGCCCTAGGCTTTTCCACGGTTTCCACTCTGTCCTAAACCCTCTCTGTGCTGCTGGAGCGGGTGACAGGAAAGGGGCTCCAGCCCCCTGCTCTCCATCAGCCTCCCTTTCCCACTGCCATCAATTATTCATCAGCCCAGACACCCGCCCTCCCTGGCAGGGCAGGCTGGTCCTCCTCCCATGCCCCGCCCCAGCCACACTGCCACAGAGGCCCTGGTGAGGAAGGACAGCCAGCCAGGCTGTGGATACCTGACTGACAAGCTGGGTGGCTAGCTCTGCCGGACTCTGCCTGGGGTCACATCGCCTTCCCCTCTGGCACCTTCCCCCTTCCTCCTGCCAATCCCTGGCACCAGGAAGCCCCTGGAGAAAATGCCCATTCGGATCTTCTGCTCTGTGTCATTCTCCTCTGGAGAGGAGGCCCCAGGGCCCTTGGGAGATATTTGGGGTCCCCACCACCATCAGCAGCAGCAGGACATCTCAGAATCAGAAGAGGAGGAAGAAGAGAAGGAAAAGGAGGCAGTGAGGAAGGAGACCAGCAAGAGGCATTCACCCATGGACTTGGTGGCCTTTGCCAACAGCTGCACCCTCCACGGCACCAACCACATTTTTGTGGAGGGGGGTCCAGGACCAAGGCAGGCGCTGTGGGCGGTGGCCTTTGTCCTGGCACTGGGTGCCTTCCTGTGCCAGGTAGGGGACCGCGTTGCTTATTACCTCAGCTACCCACACGTGACCCTGCTAAACGAAGTGGCCACCACGGAGCTGGCCTTCCCGGCGGTCACCCTCTGCAACACTAATGCCGTGCGGCTGTCCCAGCTCAGCTACCCTGACTTGCTTTATCTGGCCCCCATGCTGGGACTGGATGAAAGTGATGACCCTGGGGTGCCCCTTGCTCCACCGGGCCCTGAGGCCTTCTCTGGGGAGCCCTTTAACCTGTACCGCTTCTACAATCGCTCCTGCCACCGGCTGGAGGACATGCTGCTCTATTGCTCCTACCAAGGGGGGCCCTGTGGTCCTCACAACTTCTCAGTGGTGAGTGGGGCCCCATGCCTGCCACAGTACCCCAAGAGTGTCTGCCATGGCTCTCCCTGACTGTCACCTCCTGGGGTTGGGGCTGGGGCTGGGGCTGATGACTGTGCTGCCCTCTCCTCACCTGGCTGACCCAGGCCAGAGCTTACCCAGGAGTCCAGGGCCTGAAGCTAGGCTGATATTCCCAGGTCCATACCAGCACTGCTTTTCCCGTTAGAATCTTGAAACACATCTGTCTTAGTTGGTGTTTCCTCCCTACATGTCCTCCAGTCTCACCTGCCCTTCCCAAGACCTCCTCATGGTCCAGCAGGGCCTGGGACCTTGCTCCATCTGTGAGGTCAACCTTTGATCTGTTGGTGGACACCAATGCCTGGCCAGTTGCTCACTATTTTGACTAGCACCCGTGGACTGAAGCTGGGGTGGGTGCTGCCTGGTTTCTGGTGGTACAAGAGAAGGGAGTGAGAGGGAGACAGTAAAGGGGTGGGGACATCCCCCACCACCCCCACCTCACCATGCTGCTTGTCAGCAGCTCCCACAGCAGGGACTTCAATGCGTCTTTGCTTGGTCTTCCTGTGCCCTCCTACGGGTGCCCCACCCCCACCAGCTCTGTGTGTGTGTGTGTGTGTGTGTGTGTGTGTGTGTGTGTGTGTGTGTCTGAGGGTAAATAACAGGTCTTTAAGTCATATCCCTCTCCCCAGCTTTAAGTGGCCAGCGACCCTCTTCCTAGGGGAAGCTGTCACTGGGAACTGTCCTCCTGCTTGGCCCCCCACCCAGGGGTCTAGGGCCTTCCCTGCTGGAAGGCCACCTGGCACCCCACTGTCTCTCCTAAGTTCATCTTCCAGGTCTGTCTGGCCTGACTGCTCTCCTGCTCCACCAGCTCCAGGTACCAGGCCTTCCCTGCCCCACACACCCATCCCTCAGTCTTCCACCCCCTCCCTAGTGTAGGGGCAGGGGGTGTCATCATTCCAGTGCATCATGGGATGACTGCAGGCATACAGGGGCCTGGGGGTTTGGACCACTGGGCCTCAGGGAGGCCAGGAGCCATAGGAACGTGGCTTCCTCTGGGCCTGAGGGTAGAGCAGACACTTCTCACCCAGGCCCACCAGGTGGCAGCAGCAATCCACTGTACAGCAGCCCAGTCCTCTGAGCCAGCGCAAGGCAGGGCTGCTAGCCGGCCTCAGACACCTCTAATCCCATACAGCTCTGGATGGAGTGTAGGCATGAGCGTATGTCCAGCCTGGAGCCTGTGGCTGGGTGCCGCAAGACCTGGTCGTGGGGCTGGGGATTAGGAGCCCTTGGAGTTCTCTCTTTGCCTCATCCCTAGACCTCACCCACAAAGTGGGGAGAGCAGTATGTTTCCTTTTCTGGAGGGCAATGGAGGAGGCTGTTCTAGGAAGGGGGAAGGGGACAAAGACCCTATTCCCTAGTAACCTACTGCCATTGCGGCTTCAGTCTGGCCTGAAACTCTTTTGTCTGTCCCCTGCTCTGGGCTGTGTTGACTCACCTTATGACCTGTTTTGTGGACTTTGTCACCATCCAGCAGTAGTAAAAGCACGGCCACCCCAACTTGGGGACATTCAAGGAGGCTGTGGGGAAAAGGCCAAGAATAACTGGTTTACTTTTCTCTTTGCAGCTTTTTAATCAGCACTGTGACCAGGGCTGCACTGGGGCATGGAGCGGGGAGAAGACTGGGGAGACAGCCCCCAGGGCTGAGATATCTCCTGAGGCCCTCCTAGTTTTGCAAAAGCATTAACACACGCACCATGCCCTGGGGGCTCAGTCCCAAGTGCTGGGAGAAGAGGTGCTGGTGCTTGGTTGAGCGTGGTCCTTGGCATGGCAACTGGGTCTACTTTCAGGTTCTGCTGATAATAGAATAATGATAGACCCAAGGGGCTAGGGGCTGAAGGAAACCAAAAAACTGAGTTTGGCTGGGCACGGTGGCTCACGCCTATAATCCCAACACTTTGGAAGGCTGAGGCAGGCGGATCACCTGAGGTCAGGAGTTTGAGACCAGCCTGGCCAACATGGTGAAACCCCGTCTCTACTAAAAATACAAAAATTAGCCAGGTGTGATGTTGTGCGCTTGTAATCCCAGCTACTCGAGAGGCTGAGGTGGAGGTTGCAGTGAGCCGAGATTGCACCATTGCACTCCAGCCTGGGCAACAGAGTAAGACTCCATCTCAAAAAACAAAAAAAAACTAAGTTTGGGTCTTGGGGAAAGCAGAATTTCAGATTCCCAGAGTGAAATCTAGGAGAAGAGAAGGTATGTCTCAGAGGCCTCAGGAGCTTGGGCCTGAGGAAAGGGTCCCAAGGAGGGGCCAGGGATCTGGCTATGTTGGGATCCTGGTGATGAAAATGCATATGTCAGGTTCCTGGCAGGAAAAAGACAGCTACCTGATGATTTAGTTGAAGACTTTAACAAAGGGACTGCTGACAGATCTGTGGGCAGGGTTAAGAAAACCAGTGAGAGGGGCTGAGGCAGCGAGCAGTACTATGAAATCGTTATCACTTCTAGGCCGAAGAAGCACAAAAGAAGACAGTGCGGTGTAGGGAGCCCTGACCGGATTTGTAATCATGGAGAGCGTAAGCCACTACTAGAGCTACAGAGGGGCGAGGGCTGGAGAAGGATTCATACCCCAATCTTTCCTCCTGCCTTCTGATCCATTACCAATACCTCCCAACTGTGAAACCCAACTAGAAGCCCATGCAGGTGGCAAAGGAGCTCAGGCTATGCACCCTACCAGGAACAGTTTTCCAGGGCACACAGAGGGCAAGGAAGGGCGGGAAACAGGTGGGAGAGGGGAGCAAATGGAGAACAGGCTGCACAGGAGGAACCGCTCCCAAAGGGTGTTGAGATTCCAACAGCTGGGGTGACTAGGAACAGCCCTTGGTGAGTAGAGGGTGCTGGCAGGACTCAGGCTCTCCACTCTGCCCCCGCCAGGTCTTCACACGCTATGGAAAGTGCTACACGTTCAACTCAGGCCGAGATGGGCGGCCGCGGCTGAAGACCATGAAGGGTGGGACAGGCAATGGGCTGGAAATCATGCTGGACATCCAGCAGGACGAGTACCTGCCTGTGTGGGGGGAGACTGGTATGTCACCCGCTTCAGGGGCCCCTCTGCATGGCTCTAGGCCCCAGCCTCTGCCAGGGGATTCCTGGGCTTCTCTGTGAGACCCGGGCAGGGCCCGGGCTTTCCCCTCTCCCCCCAGCATCTCACCATCTCCATTGCTGACTCTACCTGACTTCCACACTCACATCTCTCTGGCTCCCCCTTCCTGGCTCAGTTACTCTCCAAGGTAACCAGCCCTCCTTTTCCATCAGCGCCACCACCACTCTATAAATAACTCCCTCTCTTCTCAGGCTGCCTGCCTGTCTGGTCTCGGGGGGCCTTGGGGCAGAGAGAGATGGGGGAAAAGGGAGAAAGGGAGGGGGAGAAATGGAGAGCATCTGAAACAGTGACACTCTGGGAGAAAGTATTTGAAACACCAAGATGCAGCGCAGAAGCCAGGTAAGAAAAGAAGTGTATAGGATGCAGGGGTCGTCAGAGCAGCTCAGAGCTGGTAAACCCAGAAGGAGGCTGGGGGATGGGCTAGGACCCTATAGACCTCCGCCACCCCAGTCCCAGTGTATGCTATGCTTATTCCCAGGAGAGGTAGGATGCCCCCAGGTCTGAGGGGGGTTAGGGAGTCAGGAGTCCTCCCAACTCACACACCCCTCATTCCCCTAGACGAGACGTCCTTCGAAGCAGGCATCAAAGTGCAGATCCATAGTCAGGATGAACCTCCTTTCATCGACCAGCTGGGCTTTGGCGTGGCCCCAGGCTTCCAGACCTTTGTGGCCTGCCAGGAGCAGCGGGTGAGAGGGCCATGGGAGGCTGGTCCTGGGGTGGGGTGTTGAGGGGTCCAGATGGAGTGGTGGGCAATCAAGCATGGGAAGGACAGGTGAGTGAGGACCTGGGTGGTAGTCTGGCTAGTCCGAAGCATGAGTGATCGAATGGACAAGAATGCTCTGTAAACTCTGAGACCTTCAGAGGCTACAGAGAGAGGGGGGGGCAGAACTCCAGAGATCTGCATCTTGTCAGAGGAGTCCATCAAGCTGATTTGGGGAGAAGTCCCTGCACTCCCCCAGCTCCCCGGCTTTCCCAGCAGCTCATCTACCTGCCCCCGCCCTGGGGCACCTGCAAAGCTGTTACCATGGACTCGGATTTGGATTTCTTCGACTCCTACAGCATCACCGCCTGCCGCATCGACTGTGAGACGCGCTACCTGGTGGAGAACTGCAACTGCCGCATGGTGCACATGCCAGGTCAGGCCCAGGGCTCCAAGCATACTCCTGGGGTCCCTGGGCCTTTACTGCCCCTCACTAGCTCCCCATCTGTATCAATCTCCCAACCCCAGTTCCAGCCCACCCCATCCCACACCCATCTGGCTCTTGTCTCTCTGACCTCAGTTCCTGCCTGCACCTCTAGGGATGGGTGGGAAGGGTCTAGAAGGTATAGACTGGGAGTGAGTCACTTCTAGGGCAGCGTGGGGGCCCACCAGTCCTCCCCTCCCATCCTCTCCCAGCTTACACCTTCTAGGCCTTTGGTAATACCACCATCACCAGACCCCTTGAATCCCCATCCTGCATCATTGTCTTTTCTCCTCTGTAGGGGATGCCCCATACTGTACTCCAGAGCAGTACAAGGAGTGTGCAGATCCTGCTCTGGGTGAGCGCCCCTGGCCTGGGGCAGTCTGGGGGAGGGAAAAGGTGCTGCCAGCCATGTGCACAGGAGTTTCAGGTCAAGCTCCCAGAAGTCTCACATAACTCCTGGACTGGGCTGCACCCTCTCTTGTGTCTGATACTAAAGCTGAGAATGGTCAGGCATGGTGGCTCACACCTGTAATCCCAGCACTCTGGGAGGCCGAGGTGGGCAAATGGCTTGAACCCAGGAGTTCGAGACCAGCCTGGGTAACATGGTGAAACCCTGACTCTATGAAAAATACAAAACAAAAATTATGTGGGCATGGTGGCATGTGCCTCTAGTCCCAGCTACTCCGGAGGCTGAGGTGGGAGAATTGCTTGAACCTGGGAGATGAGGTTGCAGTGAGCCAAGATTGTACCACTGCACTCCAGCCTGGGTGACAGAGCAAGACCCTGTCTCAAATTAATAATAATAATAATCGGCCAGGCGCGGTGGCTCACGCTTGTAATCCCAGCACTTTGGGAGGCCGAGGTGGGTGGATCACGAGGTCAGGAGATCGAGATCATCCTGGCTAACACCGTGAAACCCCGTCTCTACTAAAAATACAAAAAAATTAGCCGAGCATGGTGGCAGGCGCCTGTAGTCCCAGCTATTCAGGAGGCTGAGGCAGGAGAATGGCGTGAACCTGGGAGGCAGAGCTTGCAGTGAGCCGAGATTGCGCCACTGCACTCCAGCCTGGGCGACAGCAAGACTCCGCCTCAAAAATAATAATAATAATAATAAATAAAGTTGAGAAAAGCATCTTCAGAGGACCCTATGAAAAATGAACAGAGGTCACCTGGGAATGACCTTCATCTTCTTTCATCAGCCCCTCAGCTGGTTGACCCTGGAGGGTCCTGAGGAAGTGAGATATAAGAGTAAGAAATATCCATGGCGAGGCTTGGTGAGAATTAGCTCAAGGTGGACACAGCTGTGAGGGGGCAGCTGGGGTTCTCCTCACTCTTCTGTTCTCTCCATCTACATCGTTGGTTCAGTGGCCTGCAGGGTTCAGCAGGTAAAGTCCTCAAACATGCCCCAGGCTGGATGGTGAGGTAGGATGTTGGCAGAGTTTGGCATTCAGGCAGGTCATGGAAAAAGAAAGGGGCCCAGGGTTTCTCTGGGCAGAGCTAGGATGTGCATGTGGGAAGGTGCTGGCAGAAGGGCACCACTCAACTGGGACCTCTCACCTGGCTGAGTGCAGACTTCCTGGTGGAGAAGGACCAGGAGTACTGCGTGTGTGAAATGCCTTGCAACCTGACCCGCTATGGCAAGGAGCTGTCCATGGTCAAGATCCCCAGCAAAGCCTCAGCCAAGTACCTGGCCAAGAAGTTCAACAAATCTGAGCAATACATAGGGTAAGGGCTCTGACTGGGTACAGCAAGGCCCTTGGGTTGGGACTGTGAAATGGATGAGTGGGGTTTGATGGGGGCGGGGGCTGGCAGGCAGGGGGAAGTTGAGATAACACGGGGAAGGTCCAAAAGGCAAGCAAAGAGTCTAGGGTGGGTATGCAGGGAAGATCAAGCCAGAATAAGCAGGAAAGCACCCCTTTCTCTTCCCTCTTCATCCTCATTGTTGTAACAGTAGTCACTTTATACTTAATACATACTGCATATGGTACAGAACATTTCTCCCTATATGCCGTCTCATTTAATCCTAAAAGGCAGGTATCTCCATCAGCGTCTCATTTTATGGATATGGAAACAGATTCAGAGAGGCTGCCTTGCTAAGGTCACCTGGTTAGTAAGAGACAGAGATATGACTTGAACCTAGGTCTCCTCCCCCAACCCCTGTGCAGGGAGAACATCCTGGTGCTGGACATTTTCTTTGAAGTCCTCAACTATGAGACCATTGAACAGAAGAAGGCCTATGAGATTGCAGGGCTCCTGGGTGAGCTGCTGATGGCACCTGTCCCCTTCCCATGCCATGGGCATGGCATGGCTCCCTATCATCCAAAAGCAGGGTGCTCACTTCTGTCCCATGAGGGTCCTCCACCCCAGAGGCCCTTCCCCAAACCCTGTTGTCTTGGTAAGTGGTGAGGGAAGGGAACTGAGCCTTCTCTTAGGGCAAAGTGGAAAAGAGAAAAGACAGGCCTGTGGTCATGAGGGAGGGGTAGGCATGGAAGTGGAGACTATTTTATACGCTCCTAAAATCGGCCCAGAAATTAAGAGTTTTGTGGTATTTTGTAAACGATTATTTTTCTTGAAAAGCACCTGCTCGTTTTAGAAAGGTAGAAAAACGCAGAAAAGCATAGAGAAGAAAATAAAACTTCCACCCGAATCTGGCTTTGCGATCCTTCTGTGCGAAGGCTGCCAATCTCTTTGAGAATACAACTTGCCTGCCCCAGTCCCAGTAAACCCTGCTGCCCCCACGGCGTCCTGACCCCACTGACCCCCCTGGCCCCTGCCCCCGCAGGTGACATCGGGGGCCAGATGGGGCTGTTCATCGGCGCCAGCATCCTCACGGTGCTGGAGCTCTTTGACTACGCCTACGAGGTAAGCGGGGGCGGGGCCCGGCGCAGGGCCACGTGGGGGCGGGGTCCAGCCCGCCCACCTGCCCCGTCCCGGTCCTAGGTCATTAAGCACAAGCTGTGCCGACGAGGAAAGTGCCAGAAGGAGGCCAAAAGGAGCAGTGCGGACAAGGGCGTGGCCCTCAGCCTGGACGACGTCAAAAGACACGTGAGGGAGCGAGCGAGGGCGCCCTCCAGCCCGCCCCTGCCTCCACCACCCCAGGAACCCCTGTCAACCCCCGCCCACCCGCCTCTGCCACCACCTTCTCTCCTTTGTCTCCTGAATGCCCCAGCACTACCGGAAGCCCTTCCGAGGGATAACCCATCCCTGTCCTGTGCCCTTCCCCTAGAACCCGTGCGAGAGCCTCCGGGGCCACCCTGCCGGGATGACATACGCTGCCAACATCCTACCTCACCATCCGGCCCGAGGCACGTTCGAGGACTTTACCTGCTGAGCCCCGCAGGCCGCTGAACCAAAGGCCTAGATGGGGAGGACTAGGAGAGCGAGGGGGCCCCCAGCTGCCTCCTCACATCTGCCCTGGGGACTCCCCACACTCCGGGGCAGATCTTTCCTCTTGTCTGTGGTAAGGAAGGAGTCTTGACCATAGAGTCCTCTCCCTGCCTCTATCCCATTCTTTTTACGTTTAACAAAACTAATCTAAGAAAGAACTAAAAAGGGAGAACGGGGCAAGGGACCTCAGGCTGCCCCTCTCTCCATGCTGCCTCCCCTAGCTCCCAGCCTGAATTCTGCCTTGTCTAGCTGTCTGTCATCTGAGTGTCCACCTACATTCTGCTGCCACCAGTCACCAAAGGCCCTTCCCAGTGAGGGGTGGAAGGGATCCCTGGGGTCTGGAATTTGGCCCCAAACCAGAGAATGTACCTTAAGGGGGAGGGCTAGTGTGGGGGAGGGAGGCTTCCCCAGCCTTAAGAGACCCTCTCAGCCCAGTGACTGTCCCCACACCCAAGTCTGCTGGCAGGAACTAAAACCTCTGCCCCACTCTTTCACACCATGTGGAATCTCGTGGGGGTCGGGGATCCCCTTAAGAAGTGGTAATGGGGTCAAGATGCGGCCCTGGTGCTGTAGGCGACATCCTGATACCTATAAGTTCACCCCCACCCCACAGCTGCTGGAGAGAAATCCCAAGAGGCAGCCCTCCCTCACCATCCCACAAAAGACCTGGCTGGTTAACATCCAGCTCAGGGAGAAGGGCACTGGTGCCTAACCTCACTAGTCCCTCTCCCGGAGGCCCTTGTAGAGGGCCACGTCCATAAATTTTCTTATGGAACTCTCCCACATCCTCTTCTCCAACTTCATTTGCTTCTCTCAACAACCTCATCTGCACTTTCTATTTCTATATGATACAGACTCTATATTGCTATATCTCTGTATATACTTTCCCCAGCCCTGTCTGTCTCCACCCCATCCCCTCTTGTCTCTGAGAACCATTCTCCCACCCCAAGTTCCACCTTCTATGTTTCTGCCCCCTCCCTGGTCTCTGAATGCCTTCGCCTGTATAAAGAGTTGGACTCTCTCCCCTGGTGTCTGTACTGTGTACACACATCCCTCTGAGAAGCACAAGGAGACGACACGCGCATTGTAACCTTTGCACTGTCTCAGTGGCGACAAAGGAAGCTGTGAATCACAAGCTCTGCCTCTTTCTGGCCTCACCCTCTCCCCCAACCCGGGCACCCTCGACCCTCCCTGCAGCCTTAACATTCTCTTCCCCTGCTCCTCCTATCCCATTGCCCTTTGCCCAGCTGACAGTAGCATCCCCAGGGAAGGGGTTGTTGTAGAGATAGCCCCCACCCAGGGGATGGAGGTCTGCCCTGGACACTAAGCCAAGTGTGTCAGAGACAGAAGGGAGCTGGGGATTGGTGACTCCTAAAGCTGGGGCAGTGGGATGCTAACAGGCAGAAGCTGAGGTCCTCAGTCAGTGGCCTTTCCTCCTTCTGGGTGCCCAGCCCCCTTTCCTCACCTGATACCCAAGCCCACCACTTTTATTTTCTGGTGAGGTGGGTTTGGTAGGAAAGAGAGGCCTAGAGGAGGAGTTGAAAGCTCTGCTGTTGTCCCTCCCTATCTTAATGAGAGACAAGTGAGGTGGAGGGCCTGCCCCCTCCCTCCACCAGACACTCCTTCCAGGCCTAAGCCCCAACCCCTCTCCAGGCCTTCCTTCCCCAGCTGTGTCTTGGTCTTCAATCCCAGAACAGGACCTGTGAGCAGGTCACCTGTGCATTGGCCTGGAGCTGGAGAGTAAGGCTATAGGATCTTTGGAATCTCTTGGTTCCTGGGAGTTCCTCAGAGATCATACCTCCCCAGAGGGAAGCAGGAATGAGGCCAAAAAGTGTGCATTGGATAGGGGAACAGCAGGCAGGGCTTTGGGTGACGCATGCCTCTGGTCTAATAAACTGGGTTTCAACCATCTCCTCTTCAGTGTTGTTCACTTATTTGAAAACATATTTAGGTATTCTCACTAAGTGCCTAGAGCTGAGCTTGGTTTGGGGCCAAACAATTAGGGGATGAGTAAGGAGAAGGTTTGAGTAGGGAGACTGTGGTCCTCCTGGGATGGGACGGCTGACCATCGTATCAGGAATAGTTTGAACCACTGGGCAGGGAAAGAGGGAGGAGTCAAAGGCAACAAAGGTCCAAAACAGAATCCCCATCACAAACAATGCTTTAGAGAGAGAGCAGAGTCAAAATTCAAGATAAACTGGAACTTATTATAAAATCTGGAAGCAGGCTGGCACGGTAGCTCACGCCTGTAATCCCAACACTTTGGGAGGCTGAGATGGGCGGATCACTTGAGGCCAGGAGTTCGAGACCAGCCTACGCAACATAATGAAACCCCCATCCCTATTTTTTAATATTAAAAAAAAATCTGAGGCCAGGCACAATGGCTCACACCTGTAATCCCAGCATTTTGGGAGGCTGAGGCGCGCAGACCACTTGAGCTTAGGAGTTTGAAACCAACATGGGCAACATGGTGAAACCCCGTCTCTACCAAAAATACAAAACAGCCTGGCATGGTGGTGCATGCCTGTGATCCCAGCTACTCGGGAGGCTGAGGTGGGAGGATCACTTGAGCTTGGGAGGCGGAGGTTGCAGTGAGCTGAGATGGTGCCACTGTGACAAAGACAGACCTCATCTCGAAAAAAAAAAAAAAAAATCCGGAAGCAGGTTAGGTCGGAGACAAAGTTAGGTTGAAGTTCCCACGTGAGGTAGTTATTGAGGCACTTTATCTGTGGAATGAGTCCTGGGCTATGAGCAAGAAGACCTGGAATCTTGGCTTCGGCTTTATGACTAACTTGCTGGTTGACCTTTGCCAAGTCGTTCACCTGTGAGTTCAGCTTTCCCATTTGGAAAATGGAATAAACTGTGTTTCCCTCCTCAGCCCCTGATAGTTATAGCAGTAAGAAAATGAAACGAAAAGCAATCAAAGCGTTTTGGGAAGTTAATGCCATGCGCCAAGATGAAGCTATTACTCCAAGCACCTCTTCATCAGCGGGCTGGAGTCGGGGTTGAGACGGGCTGAGGCTGTGGTCCGTCCCCCTTTCCAGGTCCTTGTCTACCTCCCGTCGGCCTGGGGGCGCCCGCTCACGGGGCCTCTCTATCCCAGAGTTCTTCTCTATGGTTTTCCCTCCAGGACCGTGAAGGCGGGAGGGCGTGGCCAGCACGCCTTTTCCGCTAGTCGCTCCTCTCTAGGCGACAGTCTCGCTGCCCTGAGCCTCCCGTGCCGGCCAGCCGGCCGGGGGAACAGGCGGGCGCTCGGGGGGCGCTCGGGGGGCGGGGGGAGTTCCGGTTCCGGTTCTTTGTGCAGCTGCATCGGCGGCTCCGGGAAGATGGCGGCCCGGGCGGGTTTCCAGTCTGTGGCTCCGAGCGGCGGCGCCGGAGCCTCGGGAGGGGCGGGCGCGGCTGCTGCCCTGGGCCCGGGCGGAACTCCGGGGCCTCCCGTGCGAATGGGCCCGGCTCCGGGTCAAGGGCTGTACCGCTCCCCGATGCCCGGAGCGGCCTATCCGGTGAGTGGGGCAGGAGGAGGGACGCGCGGGCCGGGGGCGGGGCCGAGCGGGGACGTGGGAGTGACAGGGGTGGGGGGAGAAGTAGGAGGGACTCCCTTGGGAGGGGTTCGGGCTCTGGGTGGGGGTTGGGGGAGGCAGTGCGCAGGAAGAGATGGGGAGGCAGTTGGCGTCCACACCTGCTCCTAGGGGCATTGTTTCCGTGGGGAGTCGGTAGAGAACCAGGGTGGGTGAAGTGGGTCCAGGGATACCTATACGAGGGCCGGAGTGCAGAGGGGCTTGAGCAGCTCCAGTGATCAAAGGAACACAGAACGTGTAGTTGACAAATTGAGGTCAGCTTCTAAAGAGATAGTAGCTAGCAGAGTAAATGTGGAACTGGCGATGTCCGATGTGTCCGATCCAAAATAGACCGATAATTTGAGTATAATCTGGCTCTCGCTTAGCTTTTGGACTCTTATTTTTCTGTGGAGTCACTGCTGGAGCAGAGGGTTCTTGTCTCGTTGTCCTCCATTCCATCCGTAAACCTTACTTCATTCAAAGAACTCAGGCGTTCCCTGCTTTTCTTTCTTGGTGGGGTTTAGCAGGTGAAACCATGACATCTCTGGGTCCTCTCCCCTCTGTAGAGACCAGGTATGTTGCCAGGCAGCCGAATGACACCTCAGGGACCTTCCATGGGACCCCCTGGCTATGGGGGGAACCCTTCAGTCCGACCTGGCCTGGCTCAGTCAGGGATGGATCAGTCCCGCAAGAGACCTGCCCCTCAGCAGATCCAGCAGGTCCAGCAGCAGGCTGTCCAAAATCGAAACCACAAGTAAGATGATCCTGGGGCAGAGGGAGGGAGGGAGGGAGCCTGGGAGTACACAGGTGGTGGGATTACCTGAACCAAGAAGTGGTGGTGCTGTGTCAGCAGATGGTGCTACAGGATGATTGAGAATGCTTGGTGGTGGTGGTGGTGGTGGTAGTTCTTTGATTTGAGAGAAGCTTTGCAGTCCCTTCACATGACTATAAATGGACATGCTGACAGCTTATTTTCACGTTCTGACTAGTTCTGTCCCAACCTGATAATAGTGTTTATTCCCAACAGTGCAAAGAAAAAGAAGATGGCTGACAAAATTCTACCTCAAAGGGTGAGTCCAGGCTATCTGTTTTCTGGAAAGTGTGGTGAGTTTGAGTATAGAGATGAATCATCCTAGATTTCAATTAATTTTTCTGTTCCTAAGATTCGTGAACTGGTACCAGAATCCCAGGCCTATATGGATCTCTTGGCTTTTGAAAGGAAACTGGACCAGACTATCATGAGGAAACGACTAGATATCCAAGAGGCCTTGAAACGTCCCATCAAGGTAACACAGGAAGTTACTAAGCAGAGAGCCAAAGGAGAGGACCCAGGAACCTTCAGCAGGCTTAGGATGAGAAATCAAAGGCACAGCACAACTCTCCTTGGCATTTAAATTGCATCTCTCCCTTCCGCCTACAAACTGAGAATTACATTAGGAGGATAAGAACAGAATGGCAAAGGGGGAGGGGTTCTTGATGTCTCTTGCACTACAAATATACCCTTGTCCATGTTTTTGCTGTAACTGCTCTGCTACCTTGGGAACCTGGCACCTTGCATGACTTTGTCCACCTGGCATCCCACTGTATGCACTTGTACTTAGGCTGATGGCCAGTACTCCTCTTCTAAATGGAATCTTCATCCACCCACCCAAGGGACTGGGTAGACAGTAATCCAGTCTGTTAGGAATAATTTTGGGGTTTGGGGAGACTCTTGTCTTCAACATTAGACCACTGAAGCCCCACGATCAATCCTGTTTCTGCCTTCCTCAGCAAAAACGGAAGCTGCGAATTTTCATTTCTAACACTTTCAATCCGGCTAAGTCAGATGCCGAGGATGGGGAAGGGACGGTGGCTTCCTGGGAGCTTCGGGTAGAAGGACGGCTCCTGGAGGATGTGAGTTCAAGGTCCACAGTGGTTGGCGTCTAGGGTGGGAGCTGCTGGGAATGAACAGTGTTGTCTGGTCAGCAGGAAGCCTAACTGGTGCTCACAGCTCCTTTTGGGAGCAGTAGGGAGAGGGACAGTGTTCCCTGCACTGAAAGACAATGGTCCTTTGTGTTTGTCCCCACACCTTTGGCCCTCACTGGTATCATATGGAGAACCTTATTGTCCTGGGATCTGATTTGTGATTTACCTTCCTCTTGGTGCTGCTGGCCATTGGATTTAGCCGTATCTGTAGATTATTTAGTTTTTGTTTTGTTTTGTTTTTAGTCGAGTTTGCACTTAATTTGAGGCCATGTTTCCTCTCTGAGTTCCTGTGGTATCTCCATCTTCTCAACTTTCATTGGAGGCACCCCATAGTTTAAGTAGGATAGATTTCTCTTGACAGGCTCTTTGTTGCTTCCTGGGGAGCATCAGCTGACAGGTGATAGCCCCCAAACTTCCCAACCCAGAAGCTCCTCCGGGAAGCTCACCTTTCTCTCATTCCCTTACATTCTCTTGCTCTATTTTTAGCTGCTCGCAGGAAGCTAATTGGAATGCACTTTTGCAGGAGAACCAGGGCTCAGTGTCAGAGCCTCCTTCTCTATATAGGTCCGGTCCATCTGCTGGTGGTGTCATTCTGTCCAAATAAAGCTGTTTTTGTTCTGGCTGCTTATTGCCTGTGATTCATTTCCCCTCTAGAGTCAGACTTTTCTCTGCTCAAACTCGCTTAGTTATATGCAATGGTTTGCTTAACTTGCCTCATTTCCCTTGGGCAAATGAGGTGGGTAAAACTGACCCTGTATGTGTTCTAGGCTGCTTCTTCAGGGTTCTGTTGTTACCATGACTGGTTTAATACCTGCAGCTGCCTACTTTGCCTATCTCTCCTAAGAGATATTCAGAAAATATTTTTTGAGTTTTTTCTCATTGTGTTGGGGTTCCTTTTTCATAGGATTTTGTCTTGGGAACTTTCTTCTGGCCTTTTGTAACATGATTTTTCTTTTCTCTCCTCTAGTCAGCCTTGTCCAAATATGATGCCACTAAACAAAAGAGGAAGTTCTCTTCCTTTTTTAAGTCCTTGGTGATTGAACTGGACAAAGACCTGTATGGGCCCGACAACCATCTGGTAGAAGTGAGTAGTTCTGCCTTCTAGGCTTTGACTCTGATTGGAGGATGATGGACTTGGGAGCCATGTTTTAATGTCTAAGGAGAGGGGGAGGTATAAAGTGGTCACTCTAGGTGTACACAGTACCACTCCAGGTGTACAGTTTGCACGTTGACCTCTAGATGGCACTAGCGTGTTTAGTTAGGACCAAGGGCTCTTGTAATCTAACTTGTCCCATCTTTTTAATGTTACTATCCTGGTCACTGCCGCCTCTTTCAAGGGAAAGTCTACTGGTGGCCTCTTGTACGTGCCTTGCCATCTCTGCATCTTGCTTGTTAATAATGGTGAGATGTAGTTATCCATGCACCAATCATACTTTTTCCTGGTAGCAGTTGCTGTAATTAGAGGGATTGACTGATAGGGTACCAGTGCTTGCCAAGGTTACCATTATAGATCTGGGACTTCCTCTTGGTCTGTGCTCCATTTACATTTACATTCCAATTCAGCAAAAATCCTTTATTATGATGCCTGATTGCACACCATTTTGAAGCCCATGTTAGCAACAGTATTCTTTGGGATACAGGCAAAACCAGAATGACAGTCCAGCCAGCACGCCAAGTGAACTTAACCTGCTCCTTTCTTTGCCAGTGTAGCTGCAGCCCCTTAACCTCAACTACTAAGAGACATGGGAAGGTCTTTACCATCTAATAAGGGAAGTAAGTCATAGAATCAATAGAAACTTGTAAATATATTAATTTAATTTTATAGCAGTAGAGTATAGTGGCTAAGAATGTGGACTATAGAATCAAACACACCAGAGCTCAAATGGTGGCTCCGCCACTTATTGGCTGTTTGACCTAGGCAAGTTACTCTAGTCTGCTGAGCATTCGTTTTCTCACCTGTAAAATAAGTATAATTGTGCCTATCTTGTATAGATGTTTGGGAAGTGAGATAATCCAGGCAAATGTCTTAGAATACTCTCACACGTAGTTAAGTACTCAGTAAATGATAGCTATGTTATGTTACTGTTCACATGTGTATTATCCGTTTTGTGGATAGAATTATCACTGGACATTCAGGCTTATTTAAATGCAACCACAAACAGAATTAAAAGGTTAATCTACTTATACACAGACAGTAATCCCAGAGCCATATACAGTTTTTTAAAATGCCTCATGCTATTGCTCTTCTCCAGTAGCCTCAGTAATCAAAGTTGAATATTCAGTCATTACAGAAGCTCTTCCCTCCCACCCCAGCTCTTCCTCTGGGAGAGCACCCCCTGACATCTTCCTCTCTGTAGTGGCACAGGACCGCCACTACCCAGGAGACCGATGGCTTTCAGGTGAAGCGGCCGGGAGACGTGAATGTACGGTGTACTGTCCTACTGATGCTGGATTACCAGGTATTCTGTGGTGGTGTGAGGGGGTCCAGCTTTTACAGCCATATCCTGTCAACGAGCTCACTTTAAAGGGTTTATGTTTAGTTGTGAATAATTTGCCACTTTGTCACAGAGATAGAGTCTTAGTCATCTCTGAGTTCTTCCTAGAATGTTTCTGTCCCAGAAAAAGCACTACATTGTTGTTGAATAGTTTGAATGTATTGCTGCATATAGACCCAGCTAACTAGCTTCATCCCCTATACCCTTTGGTTCCCTGCAGCCTCCCCAGTTTAAATTAGACCCCCGCCTAGCTCGGCTCTTGGGCATCCACACCCAGACTCGTCCAGTGATCATCCAAGCACTGTGGCAATATATTAAGACACATAAGCTCCAGGACCCTCATGAGCGGGAGTTTGTCATCTGTGACAAGTACCTGCAGCAGGTAAGTAATGGACCCATTCTTTTGCTAGAATCCATTAGAACACTAGCTACACTCAAAATGCTAACCTCGTGCTTCTCTCCTTTGCCACAGATCTTTGAGTCTCAACGTATGAAGTTTTCAGAGATCCCGCAGCGGCTCCATGCCTTGCTTATGCCACCAGAACCTATTATCATTAATCATGTCATCAGGTAGGCCTGTGTGTGGGAGGCAGTGCTGTGCCGGAGCTGCCTTGTACCAGTTTGCACAAGCTAGTTGTCAAATTTTCAGGAATTTTGCAAATAGGTTGTTAAACACAGCTGTTACTTACAATTAAATTACATAAACTTACAATTAAATATATTAGTCTAAAAGTGGGTAACATATACTCAAAATGTATTACTTTCTCATTATTACATTTTATTGTATTTGTGCTCTTGAGGTTATTTTTGCCTGTTGTATACATCTGGTGGAAATATGATATAATGATATGATGTGCTTATATGTTATTGTGCATCTCTTCTCATGAACAGTAATGTAATGTTGGTAGCTTGAAATCGGAATTTTTTTTTTTTTTTGAGATGAAGTTTCATTCTTGTTACCTATGCTGGAGTGCAGTGGTGCAATCTTGGCTCACCGCAACCTCTGCTTACTGGGTTCAAGTGATTCTTCTGCCGCAGCCTCCCACATAGCTGGGATTACAGGCATGTGTCACCATGCCTGGCTAATTTTGTATTTTTAGTAGAGATGGGGTTTCTTCATGTTGGTCAGGCTGGTCTTGAACTCCTGACCTCGGGTGATCCGCCCACCTTGGCCTCCCAAAGTGCTGGGATTACAGGCGTGAGCCGCTGTGCCCAACCTTTTGTTTTGTTTTGTTTTGAGATGGAGTTTCGCTCTTGTTGCCCAGGCTGGTGTGCAGTGTCATGATCTCGGCTCACTGAAACCTCCACCTCCCGAGTTCAAGCGATTCTTCTACCGCAGCCTCCCATGTAGCTGGGATTACAGGCACCTGCCACCATGCCCAGCTAATTTTTTTATGTTTTTAGTAGTGACGGGATTTCACGATGTTTGCCAGGCTGATGTCAAACTCCTGACCTCAGGTGATCCGCCCGCCTTGGCCTCCCAAAGTGCTGGGATTACAGGTGTCAGCCACTGAGCCCGGCCGAAATCAGATTATTTAAAGCCCAAAGATCAGCAAATGCACATATCTGGGCACTTCCTCCTGCTCTCCTTTGGAAGATCAGTTGTTAAACATTTACCAGCTCTTCACTGATGGAAGAGCTCAGTGGCCATCTTTTCTCTGGATGGTACAGCATTCTATTCTGAGCCTCCAATTCCATTACTTCTATTCACTTTTTTGTTTAGAGGATGGAGAGCAAGGCATCTCTAGGCAGATAGGAAGTGAAGAAAATTCCTTCTCAAAGAAGCATGTCTCTGTAGTTGGATATAGTCTCTTTGCCTTTCTTCCTTTATTCCATATTAATTCCAGTAAGGACTTTTTTTCTTTTCTTTTCTTTTCTTTTTTTTTTTTTTTGAGACAGAATCTCACTCTGTCGCCAGGCTGGAGTGCAGCAGTGCAATCTCAGCTCACTGCAACCTCCACCTCCTGGGTTCAAGCGATTCTCCTGCCTCAGCCTCCTGAGTAGCTGGGATTGCAGCATGCCAGTACGCCCAGCTGATTTTTTGTATTTGAGTAGAGATGGCGTTTCACAGTGTTGGCCAGGATGGTCTCGATCTCCTAACTCTGTGATCCACCTGCCTCAAGCCTCCCAAAGTGCTGGGATTACAGGCATGAGCCACCACGCCTGGTGGGCTTTTTTTTTCTTTTGACCCTGAACCTACAAGATGACAGAGAGGGAGGGGGGAGAAAAAGAAGAAAGATAAGACCCTGAACCATTACTTACGCAGTAGTAACTCCTCGACCTATAAATTAGGTCAGTAGAAGTTGGTCTGTCCTGTATTCCTATGCTTAAAGTTAGACCACTTTTAATTTTGTGTTTGACTTTATTTTTGGGGTCAATTTTAGTTTAAAAGGGAGAAAGCCAGGCACAGTGGCACGTTCCTGTAGACCCAGCTACTCCAGAGGCTAAGGTGGGTAGATATTTGAGTCCTCGAGTTCGAGTCCGGCCTGGGCAACATAGCAAAATCCTGTCTCTGAAACAATGAAAAAAAGTTTGTTTGGTCAGGTGCAGTGGCTCACGTCTGTAATTCCAGCACTTCGGGAGGCCAAGGCGGGCGGATCACAAGGTCAGGAGTTCAAGACCAGTCTGGCCAATATGGTGAAACCCCATCTCTACTAAAAATACAAAAATTAGGTGGGTGTGGTGGTGGGCACCTGTAGTCCCAGCTACTTGGGAGGCTGAGGAAGGAGAATCGCTTGAACCTGGGAGGCAGACGTTGCAGTGAGCCGAGATTGTGCCACTGCACTCCAGCCTGGGCAACAGAGCGAGACTCCATCTTTTAAAAAAAAAAAAAGCTTTGTTTGTTTAAACATATATAGAGTCTCGCTCTGCCAGACTGGAATGCAGTGGCGTGATCTTTGCTCACCATAACCGCTGCCTCCCAGGTTCAAGCAATTCTTGTGCCTCAGCCTCCCAAGTAGTTGTCATTACAGGCATGCGCCACTTTTTGTATTTTTAGTAGAGATGGAGTTTCACCATGTTGGCCACACTGGTGTTGAATTCCTGGCCTTGAGTGATCTGCCCGTGTTGGCCTCCCAGAGTGCTGGGGTTACAGGCGTGAGCCACCACACTTGGCCAAAAAAGTTTTAAAAATTATTATTATTATTATTTTTTTTTTTTTGAGACAGAGTCTCTCTCTGTTTCCCAGGCTGGAATGCAGTGGTGTAATCATGGCTCACTGCATCCTCGACCTCCTGGGCTCAAGTGATCCTCCCACCTCAGCCTCCTGAGTAGCTGGGATCACAGACGTGTGCCACCTAGCCCAGGAATTATTTTGAAATTTTTTGTAGAACCTGGGGTCTTACTGTGTAGTATAGGCTGGTCTCAAACTTGTGGGCTCAAGCAGTCCTCTTACTTCAGCCTCCCAAAGTGTTAGGATTACAGGCATGAGCCACCATGGCTCGCCAAATTTTTTTTTTTTTTTTTTTGAGACCGTCTCACTCTGTCACCCAGGCTGAAGTGTAGTGGCATGAACTTGGCTCACTATAACCTCTGCTTCCCAGGTTCAAGAGATTCTCCTGCCTCAGCTTCCCCAGTAGCTGGGATTACAGGCATAAGCTACCATGTCTGGCTAATTTTTAGTAAAAATGGGGTTTCACCATGTTCCTGACCTCAAGTGATCGCCCACCGTGGCCTCCCAAAGTGCTGGGATTACAGGCGTAAGCCACCATGCCTGGCTGCCAAAATTTTTTTTTTAAGGGAGAAAGATATATAGGAGACTGTAGCAGTGATTTCCTTTGGAGAGGAAGGAACTGCTTTTCACAGGATACCTTTTGTACTGCTTGAATTTTTACCATTGACTTTTTAAATAAATAACTTTATTGAAGTATAATTTATATATAACAGAGTATACCAATTGAAAGTGTAGTCTGAAGATTTTTGCCAAATCTGTACACCATGTAGCTGCCACAATAAAGTATAGAACATTTCTGTCACACCCAGAAGTTCTTGGGCCCTTTTGCAATTAGCCCCTTTTCTCTTCATCCTGGGTCATCTTTTTGACCCTGTGTAATTAGGTCTTAGGGGACAAGCTCTTTACCAGGCCCCTTTGGTTTCCTGTCCAGTGTTGACCCGAATGATCAGAAAAAGACAGCTTGTTATGACATTGATGTTGAAGTGGATGACACCTTGAAGACCCAGATGAATTCTTTTCTGCTGTCCACTGCCAGCCAACAGGAGATTGCTACTCTAGACAACAAGGTAGGGGTCTGTGCCCTGGACGGTTGGGTACCACCAGCCCCTATCACAGCTTCAAGGCCTCCTTTTGATTTTTAGTGTTCATTCAAAATATGGCGACACCCAGTATATGTCAGGTACTGTGCTTGGTGCTGGTTTGAGCCAGACTCAAATGAATTCTGATTGTGGGGATACTCTCAATAGCGCTGAGCCTCAGTTTCTGATTTGTGGAATAGAGACCATGGTACCTTTTTTTTTTTTCTTTTTTCTTTTCAGGAGTCTCACTCTCTCGCCCAGGCTGGAGTGCAGTGGTGCAATCCTGCCTCACGGCAACCTCCACTTCTGGGTTCAAGCGATTCTCCTGCCTCAGCCTCCCAAGTAGCTGGGATTACAGGCACCCACCTTCACACCTGGCTAATTTTTGTATTTTTAGTAGAGACAGGGTTTCGCCATGTTGGCCAGGCTGGTCTCCAACTCCTGACCTCAAGTGATCTGCCCGCCTCGGCCTCCCAAAGTATTGGGATTACAAGCGTAAGCCACCATGCCCAGCCCATAGTACCTATTTTAATCAGGTTGCTATGACAATTAAATGAGGGAGTATATGTAAAGACTTGAGTCTGTATCTGGCACATAAAAACAACAAATGGTAACTTCTGCTACTATTATTGTTATCTGGATTGTTATTATTAGACACAGTCCTTGCAAATAAAGCCAAAAGTGCTTTGGGAACACGAAGGAAAAAGGGAGGCTTTGCTGGAAAAGTTGATGCCCCAACTAAATCTTTTTTTTTTTTTTTTTTTTTTTTTTTTTTTTTGAGATGGAGTCTTGCTCTGTCGCTTAGGCTGGAGTGCAATGGCGTGATCTTGGCTCACTGCAACCTCCGTCTCCTGGGTTCAAGTGATTCTCCTGTCTCAGCCTCCTGAGTAGCTGGGACTACAGGTGCCCGCCACCACGCCCGGCTAATTTTTGAATTTTTAGTAGAGACGGGGTTTCACCATATTAGTCAGACTGGTCTTGAACTCCTGACCTCAGGTGATCCACCCGCTTCAGCCTCCCAAAGTGCTGGTATCACAGGTGTGAGCCACCGCGCCCAGCCCTAATGAAATCTTGAAGGACAAAGTAGGTGTTAATGAAAGGGCAAAAAGGATAGTGGTGCTGGGGGTATAGGAGGCAGAAGACATTCCAGAAAGAGGGAATAGGGCATGTAAAGATCCAGAGAGAGAGAGAGAGCCTGGTGTCTTAAAGAAGTACCAGCCATTTAGTGTGCTAGATACAGCATAGAGTGCCAGGGATGGGATGTTTTGGGAAGGAAAGCTAGATAGGGAGCCAGATGCCTAATCATGAAGAACCTTTGATTCAGGGAAGACTGGTTTATGTTTCATCCTGAAGACTGTGTTGAGAGATCATTACCAGTGGAGGGACTGATGCTATTTGTATGTAGAATCATCATTGCAGGAAGGTGGAGAATAATTTGTCAGAGGGCAGGGCTGGAGGCAGGAAGCCCAGTTAGGAGGCTGGTGCAGTAATCCATGTGAGACGTGTTGAGGCCCTACATTTACAGTCCCGACAGTCAGGGTGGAGATAAGTAGATAGATTTGAGAGGTGTCAAAGTGCAATTGAAGGAATTTGGCCACTGTTGGGATTAGAGTGAGGGGTGAATGAGAAGGAAATGTTATGATGCCTCCCAGGTCTCTAGCTTGGGTGGATAGTAGTATTTACTATGACTGGGAAGAGGGGAGGAGGAGGAGCAGGTATTGGAGAAAGGGTAGTGAATTTAATTTTAGAGATGTCAAGTTTAAGCAGTCGGATTGGTTGGAGTATAGAAAATAGACTCTGGGCTGCAGACTGGGGACTCATTATCCTGTCAGTGGTAGTGGAAGACATACAAGTCAAAGAAATTGCTGGGAGGAGTATGTAGAATGAGAAAAGAGTTGAGAACAAAACCCAGAGATGAGAGCTTATGAGACAGCCCCATATGCCAGTCCTTTTCTTCCTGAGAACACTTTTGGACCCATTTGGGCTGTGGAGTAAGTATTCATCATGTAGCTTTGCCCATAGTGGGCACTGAGGAGACCAAAAGGAAAACTTTCCTCACATGGGGTGTACAGAGAGACACAAACAAGGGCAAATTACCTGCTGAAAGAATGCCAAGGGTCGGAGCAGTTGGAACTTTATATGATGGCACCAGCTGTGGGCAGCACTGTGACTAGGTTGGGAGTGGCATGTGGAGTTGTCAGGCACCACCTGCCATTTAACTTCTCATTTTTCTAGTTTGAAAATGGTATGGGCTTCGTTCTTCCTTTCAGATCCATGAGACAATAGAAACCATCAACCAGCTGAAGACTCAGCGGGAGTTCATGCTGAGCTTTGCCAGAGACCCTCAGGGTTTCATCAATGACTGGCTTCAGTCCCAGTGCAGGGACCTCAAGGTAAAGAACCTAGGAGAGGTCTGAAGGGACTTAAGTCAGTGAGGCACACACCTGCTTTATTTATGTAGCAGCTGGTAGAAGACCCAGAGGAAGGAGTAAGGGGCCAGATTTTTCTTTAGCATGTTCCAGGGTCCATTTTGCAATTAAGCAGGGAAATGGGGGCAGACCCATCACGTGTTGATTTAGTACTTACTTTGTCTGTCACTGTGCTTCATCTTGTCAGGGATACAGAGTGGAAGACCTGATCTCTGCTTTCAAAGCAGCCTACGTTCTGTCTGAAGAAACTAGGCTAGTATAGCCGGGCACGGTGGCTCACACCTGTAATCCCAGCACTTTGGGAGGCTGAGGCCGACAGAACGCTTGAAGTCAGGAGTTTGAGACGAGCCTGGCCAACATGGTGAAACTCTGTCTCCACTAAAAATACAAAAATTTAGCCGGGCGTGGTGGTGTGCACCTGTAATCCCAGCTACTTGGGAGGCTGAGGCAGGAGAATCACTTGAACCCAGGAAGCAGAGGTTGCAGTGAGCCAAGATCGTGCCACTGCACTCCAGCCTGGGTGACAGAGCGAGACTCCGACTCAAAAAAAAAAGAGAAACTAGGCTAGTGTGATACAAAGTAGTAAACCATATAAGACATTATCAGGCCAGGCGTGGTGGCTTACGCCTGTAATCCCAGTACTTTGGGAGGCTGAGGAGGGCAGATCACCTGAGGTCAGGAGTTTGAGACTAGCCTGGCCAACACAGTGAAACCCCATCTCTACTAAAATACAAAAATCATCCAGACATGGTGGCAGGTGCCTGTAATCCCAGTTACCCAGGAGGCTGAGGCAGGAGAATCGCTTGAACCCGGGAGACGGAGGCTGCAGTGAGCCGAGATCGCGCCACTGCACTCCAGCCTGGCTGACAGAGTAAGACTCCATCTCAAAAAAAAAAAGACATTATCAGACTGACCAGGATCAATAAGGTAATTCAGAGAAGGGAGATCAGTGAAACTAGAATCTCTGGGGAAGGCTTCATGGAAAATTTGGGATTTGAAGACATTTCTCAGAAAGGGGAGCACAGTAAGCTCAGTCTAGTAGATAGGAATGGGCACAGAGTATGAACCCATCAGTTCTCACCCCTCCTGTGCTGACTGTGACTAGTTAGGCTGAGCAGAGGAGCAAGGGAAAAGGGATGCCAGGAAAGATCCCTGAACAAGGCAATGACTTGTTGATTGCAGAGGTGACTGGGTGTTGTATCAGTTTGCTGAGGCTGCTGTAGCAAACTACCACAAACTGGGCAGTTTTAAACAACAGGTTTGTCTCAACAGTTGTGGAGGCTGGAAGTCCAAAATTAGTGTGGGCAGTGCTGCTTCCTTCCGTGAGCTGGGAGGGAGACTCTGTTCTGTGCATTTCTCAGCTTCTGGTACCGCAGGTGTTCCTTGGCTTGTAGGTGGTGGTCTCTGTGTGACTTAATGTCATCTTCCTTCTGTACGTGTCTGTCTCCGTGTCCAAATTTCCCCTCTTTATAAGGGAACCTACCAGTCATATTAGGGGGTACCCTAGTGACCTCATCTTAACTTGATCATCTGCAGAGACCCTATTTCCAAATAAGGTCATTCACAGGTACTAGGGGGTTAGACTTCAACATTTTGGGGGAGGATACAATTTACACAATAATGGGTGTGAAGGAAGGAAACAAGCCTTTTCTCCTCTCTCTTCCCTCTCCCTGCATCTCCCTCAGACAATGACTGATGTGGTGGGTAACCCAGAGGAGGAGCGCCGAGCTGAGTTCTACTTCCAGCCCTGGGCTCAGGAGGCTGTGTGCCGATACTTCTACTCCAAGGTAAGTACATGGGGTGCATGGGGAAATTAATAAAAGGCACAGGGTTTTCACCCCTGATAGGGGTCAGTGGTGTTAGACACAAACTTCTGGGTTGCCTCGTCTTCTACTCCCGTCACTATTTTCTCCTTAGGTGCAGCAGAGACGACAAGAATTAGAGCAAGCCCTGGGAATCCGGAATACATAGGGCGTCTCCCACAGCCCTGATTCGGCTGCACCAACTCTCGATTTGGGCCCTGTGCTGCCTGCCTCATAGCACCTGCCTTGGTCTTGCTTGGGGCGTTCCAGGGGATGCTGTTGGTTCAAGGACAACACCAGAATGAAGAGGGTCTCACATTTCTGTCTCATAAGACACCTGTTACCCTCTTCTTTCACCCCATCCCTTCCCACCCCCAGCTTCCCTTTGACCCACAAAGTTCCCATGTGCCTCTACCCTCCCCTGGTCTACATAGGACCTCTAGATAGTGTTAGAGAGAGAACCTGTAGTGGTAATGAGTGCTTGGAATGGATTGGGCCTAAGGCCAGGTGGTCTTCAAGGGGACCAGCTACACTGATCCTGCCCTTCAGAGACCCAGGAGTTGGGAGCTTTAGCTCCTTCTCCAAGACTCAGGCCTGGGGGCACTCTATAAGCTAGTTGATCTTGGCTCTCCTGATAACAGAATCCAATTTCCTTCCTTCCCTCCACAGGTTTGGAACAAACTCTCCCTTCACTTGTTGCCCCATAGCACTAAAGAAACCCTGGTTCTTGGGCTCCACTGAGCCCCAGGTCAGTCCCCAGCCCTCTGGATTGGCCTGCTCTCTCAGTGCTTCTCTCACTCCTTAGTGGGGGTCCACATCAGTATTGGAGTTTGTTCTTTAACTGTTGCTCTCTCCCAGACACTCCCTGTGGCTGCCCTTTGTAATTCCCTCAGATCTGCCCTAACCCCGGGCATTTGGGTGGGGAAATCTTGCCTTTCCCTTTCAGAGCCCCAGGGATCTCATCTGGGGAACTGTCATTGCCAGCAGAGGCTGTTCCTTCCTGCTGCTGTTTGGAGATGTGATTCATTCACTCCACCCTGCCTCCCCATCCCTTAATGGAGAAACAGGCCTAAAACCAAACGGGTAAAAAGCCCTGGGCCATCCCTGTCTTCCTGTCCCTTGTCTGCCCAGTTGACACCTACTGGTGACTTCTAGGGCACTGAGGAGTGAAAGCGCCTAGGGCTGGAGAATAGCGCTGAGTTGGGTTTGTGACTCTTCCCTCTCCCTGCCTCACAGGATTGTGACTCCCCAGCCCCTGCCCTCAAAGCTTCAGACCCCTCAGGTAGCAGCAGGACCTTGTGATCTTGGCCCCTTGGAACTGAGATGGTTTTTGCATCTTTCCAGGAGAGCCTCACATTCTTCTTCCAGGTTGTATTACCCCCGAGTTAGCATATCCCAGGCTCGCAGACTCAACACAGCAAGGGTGGGAGACAGCTGGGCACAGAGGGGGAATTCCGTTCAGCATGGGCTCTAAACCCACAGAACTGACAAAGCCCCTGCTTCCCCACCCCCTCCTCAGGCTCCTGCGAGCACACCCCCACCCTCAAATCCCTGCCTGTTCTACACTGGGGACAGCAGAGTTTTCTCCCCATCTTCCCCTTCCTGCCATTTTCCCTCCCTTGAAAGGTTGACACTGGACAACCTTGGGGCAGCTGAGCCCTGGCCCGCCTCCTGGCTGGAACCATGAGAAGGAAGCTCAGTACTTCCATAGTGTCCCTGTTGATAACTGTTTTTATTAACTGAATTATGTTTTTTTCATGGACCAAAATTTTTTTTGTACTGTCCCCTTATTGATGTTACCCAGTTTTAATAAAAGAATCTTCTGAAGGATGGGTCCTCTTACCTACTGTGAGAGAGCTCTTCCCTGAGCTCTTCTTCCTTCAATACCATTAGCCATGCTCGTAGTGTTTGTTCATTTTATTTGACAAGTATTTATTGAGCACCTGCTGTGTGCTAGTTGTGATGCTAGACACGGGAGATAAAGTGGAAAATGAGATTTCTACTTTTGTGGACCTCAGGGTCTTACCTTAAGAGATTGGTGTCTGCCCCAGTGGTCCAAGCAGGCTAGTTGCTGGTTGGGATTATTGGGTTTCACCACTGGATCTTAGGAGCCCTTTCCCGACTTTCCTTGTTACGCAGGTACTAACAGGTCAGTGGCAGTCATCTTCCTCCTTGTCCATCTGAGCTCCCCAGAGCACCTGTTGGCTGGAGTGAGCCATAGATGCCCATGATCCCCTTACGTTTGACAAACCTAAGCCTTTGGAGGAGTTTCACTTCTTCCCCCAGGGCTTCTGTCTAGATGTGGGCAGGAACTGGACAACCAAAGACATTTTTGCTTTTTGTGCCTGCTACTCTAATGTTTAAGGTTCCACTTTCATGGTTCAAGTAAGAGTTCAGTTTTGTGTTTTGAGACGGAGTTTTGCTCTTGTTGCCCAGGCTGGAGTGCAATGGCGCGTTCTTGGCTCACTCCGCCTCCCAGGTTCAAGTGATTCTTCTGCCTCAGCTTCCCAAGTAGCTGGGATTACAGGCACGCACCACCATGCCCGGCTAATTTTGTATTTTTAGTAGAGATGGGGTTTCTCCATGTTGATCAGACTGGTCTCAAAACTCCCAACCTCAGGTGATCCGCCTGCCTCGGCCTCCCAAAGTGCTGGGATTACAGGCGTGAGCCACCGCGCCCGGGTAAGAGTTCAGTTCTTAAGAGCACCATGGAAGTTCTGTGTTGTCATCCTCATACTGTAGACAACTAGCCCCTCCTTGGCAGAATTTGGAAGACAGCTCAGGAGAGATTCTCATTAGCAATCACTTGAAACTCGCCTGCAGTTCTACCTGCTTCCCACTTGGGGGCTCATGACTTTTTCCTTTGTCATGCAAGAATGGGGTTTGGAATATAGGATCAGAGTGCAACCACTTTCCAAAGTTGTAGTTTAAAAATTATCCTTTGCATCTTTGGATGGGAACATTCTAGCATTGCCTGTTCAATATATGTAATCAAACCCACCAAAAAATCCAACCACTGTTCCTTCTCCGGAACTTGGGGTTTATCAGACTTGAGAAGGGAAAGCAGAGAGGAGTGGTTGGGCCGATAACTAGGAGTGGAGAAAATTGATGTCAAGGACATTGAAATGGCATCTGTTTTTACCCAGGCTAATTACATGTGTAATGAATGGCTGATGAACCATTATTAATTTCAACCAAATAATCTACAGTTTGCTCTTGGGAAAAGAGCTCTAGTGATACAGATAACTTCCTGTGATGAGCCAGTTCTGAATCTCTGCACCCTCTTTATTCCCATGTAAATGAGCACATTCTTAGTCTCTACACTACCTAAAATGATTGTAGGGGCAAAATGAGAGAGGGAAGCATTTAGGCAAAAACAAGGGGGTTATTTTATGCATAAACATCCATTCTTTGGGGCTCTCATCATTTGTGCCAGGGACAGAAGCATCCTTTCTCTTCATCACCCGTAATCAGTGCTCCCAGCTGGCAGCCTGGCACTGGAGCCTTCATCTCAGTGCCAGTGCAATAAAGGAGTGGTCTGTGGGAGGCTGTCTCCGTATTAGGTATAACATTGTGCAAAGAAAAACAGCCAACTACTGATTTCATGTCCGTTTCCCTATGGGAACTCACTGGCCATGGAAGGAGAATATGGTTGGTTTTTCCTGGGCAGTCCCTGGAACTTAGAAAGCCATTTCTTCCCAGTCTTGACCTCCTGCCTGCTTACCCCTACCCACAAGTTGTGCCCAGACTTCCCTCTAGCCCAGTGCTTGTTACCAGTTGCTGGCCAGCAGCAGCCCAGGGGGATGGCAACACCCACCTAAATGTCTGCCAAGCCAGGAGGACAGCACATGAGCACACGGTGGTGTCTGCCCTCTAGGCCAAGGTGCACAGTGTTAGGAGCCTCTTGCTCCACTCTCCAGATCAGCCTGGAAACCAGAGCTTCCCTCGTCTTAGACAAACAGATGGCTGTGGGCGATACAGAGCCCTGAACTGCTGACTATGTTCCTTCCATCTCGCCCTTCCCCAAAAAACATATACCCAACTTACCCCCAGTGACGGCATCTGAGACCACAAAGCCCCACGGACACAGCTGCCCCGGGTCCTGCCTCCCTTCCCCTTTTCTGGCCTCTGCAGACTAGCCATTCACCTGAGGAAGCCCCTGGGGCAGTGCCTTGGAAACCCCTGAGAGGAGGAGTTGAAGGAGGCTCAAGCCTCTCAAGGACAGTGTGCACTCTGCCTGCCTCCTATTCTTTCCTGTCCTCTTAAGCCCACAGTCTACAACAAAATTGTGTGCCGCAATTCTCAGAGCCCTCTAACTTTGACCTTTCCCACTTTCCCTAGAACACATTTTTGGGTGGGGATCATCTGAGGTGAGAGGCCCATGGATGAGTCCCCAAGATGACCTCTGTCAGTGACCAAGACAACCTTGTCTTTTGAGGCTCCTGGGGCCTCATCCTTTTTTGAGCGGAGCTGTCCTCAAAACAGGCCCTTACCTCTTAATGTGGCCTCATCTTTAAAGGCGGGAAGTGGGCCCACATCCCCCACCCCAGCCCTGCAGTGCGGCTAGCGTGGGCCTGCCAGAGGACAGAATTGTGGAACAGGGTCCTGCGAGGGTATGTGGCAGGGTGTGGGATAGGGAGTCATGGAGGAGCCTACCTCTGAAAGGCATTCCCCTAGCTGCTACTGAAGCTAAATACAATTTATTTTATGCTAGGAGACAGAAGGGAGTGAGGGAGACCAGTCACCTGCTCCTTATCTGGGCTATTTTCTTGGCAGACCTCAAAATGAGACCATGGTGGGGAGGGGGTGGGAAGCTGGGCTGGGACCAAGGGAAGAAGCTTGCCAGCACTGTCAGCCGATGAGCCCAGGAGGAAAAGCAGGGCCTAGTCTCTGCCCCATTCCTGTTCCCCACCTGTCTGTACCCTGTCTCTCCTTTCCCTGGCTCTGCCAGACTCTATCTCCCTGGGCGCCAGCCTCCCCACCCACCCCTGGAGGGCGGGGCTTGGCTGCACCCACGTGTGGTGGAGTTAAATGCTCCTAGCCGGCAGAGGAGCTAGGGAGTGTGGCACTGAGCCGGCTCAGGCAGAGACGCGGCACCATGGCTAGCAAGAAAGTCTGCATTGTAGGCTCCGGGAACTGGTAAGCGGCTCTGTCAAGCGATATGGGGGAAGGGTAGGCCCCCCAGGACAGAGGTGGGTAGGAGGCAGAATGGGTGGGAAAAGCCCTCAGGTTCCTGTTCAGCCCCTGCTGCTATCTTCTATCACAGCAGCACAGGACAGAGGGTGCCCGGCCCTCTCCTGGCCCCCGCCCGCCTGGGCAGCTGCACCTGTTCACCATGGGAAGGCGTCTCCAGAGCGCTCCGTGTGAAGAGCTGCTTGAGTTTGGGGGTGGGAAGATGGGAAGGGGGGCTCCCTTCTCTAGTAGCAAAGGGTGAGGAGACTGAGTCTCCCTTCTACTGCCAGGTCACTGGGGACATGTTTGACATGGGAGTGGAGGTGATAAGGAAGGTAGGGGTGAACAGCCTAGGGGGCTGCTGTGAGATCCTGAGGTGGGGTGCTGCCCCAACTCTTGCCACTGTTCCCTCCTCCTGTACTTTCCCGGGCTCCCCCTCCTGCCAGGGGCTCAGCCATCGCCAAGATCGTGGGTGGCAATGCAGCCCAGCTGGCACAGTTTGACCCACGGGTGACCATGTGGGTGTTTGAGGAAGACATTGGAGGCAAAAAGCTGACTGAGATCATCAACACGCAGCATGAGAATGTCAAATACCTGCCAGGGCACAAGCTGCCCCCAAATGTGGTGAGCCCCAACACCCTGCAAGGAACGGGGAGAGGAAGGGAGGGCCAGGAGTCGGAGCCGACCTTACTCAACAGGTGTCTCCTGCTGAGGGGGCCACTTCAGGTGCGGCAGGACTTGGGAAGGTCTCAGAAGGGCTGCTCTGGGCCCTTTCCTGAGCACTGAGGAGAACCTGTGCTTTCCCCTCACAGGCTGCCAGGCGGGTGGGTGGGGAAGGGATGGGAGAACAAGTTGGTCTCCATGGCAGCCAAAGACTGGGCTCCCAGACTTGGGGTCCGGTAGTGCCTGCCTCAGGCACTAATCCTGTTACTCATTCACTGAGTGATTAGCCGACTTGGAGGCTGCTCCTTGGACTTACGGTCTTTGGTCAAACCCACGTAGTTCTCCCCACCTGGAAAGGGGAAGCAGGGAAGAGAGCAGAAAAGCTGAGGCTCCCCCTTCCAGCTGGGGTCCCTGAGGAGCTGGGTGATGAAATCTTATTTGAGCTCTTTCTTCTGCCAAGCCCAGTTTGCTTTTGGCCTCCCGCACTGTCCCATAGCCAAGGGATAGGAGAGTGCTGGGATGAGGTTTCCAGGAGTCCTCAAGAGCCCAGGACAGCTGGAGGGAGAGAGCGTGGTGGCTGGGGGGAGGGAGTAGAGTGTCATTCCTCCAAGTTCAGTCCTTCTAGATTCAGTCTCAAACAAGCCTTCCTGCCCCCTACCAGCCTCACTCTTTGGCTCCCAGATCTCCTGAATGGGGTTCCACAGTGGCTAGGGGAGGTCTGCCAGGCCGGCGAGCACTTGGTCACTCCCACAGGTGGCTGTCCCAGATGTGGTCCAGGCTGCAGCGGATGCTGACATCCTGATCTTTGTGGTGCCCCATCAGTTCATCCGCAAGATCTGTGACCAGCTCAAGGGCCACCTGAAGGCAAACACCATTGGCATGTCTCTTATTAAGGTGCCAGGGACACCTTCATGTGGATGGGGGAGGGTGCGGCTCACCGTTGTGGGGTTCAGGGTGGGTGAAGCAAGAACAGAAATGGCAGACGGAGGTCAAGAGTTTGCCGGAGAAGAGAGGAAGTTGACTCTGGAGAGGCTTAGGAAAGCAGTGAGGTGCTGGGGGTCACTGGAAGGGAGGCTGAAGGGAGGAGACAAGAGATTGGTTTGGAGGTCCTGTCTCTCAGGGAGTTTGGGAGGTGTAAAGGAATGCCTGGGGAATATGAGAAGCAGGCTGGTTTGAGAAGTGTGAAGAGTAGCTGGTTTGGAGCACTGACTGGTCACTGAATGGCAGTTTGTTAGGGCAGTCAGGTGAAGTTGCCTAGGGATGTGGAGGGGACCTGTTGCCTTGGAGAGATAGATTGGTTGAGGGTATGTGGCAGGGCAGTTTGTCACATGCTGTCTGGCCTCCTCACAGCAAACTTGAGCTAGGAATGGGGCAGGACCTGTGGGGAGGGACACAGATGAGCAATGGATTTGGAAAGGACAGAATTTCTGGGCGGAAGCCCGCAGATGGGCACAAAGGGCACCTGGCCTGAGCTCTATCCTGTGCTCAGGGGATAGACGAGGGCCCCAGTGGGCTGAAGCTCATCTCCGAAGTGATTGGGGAGCGCCTCGGCATCCCCATGAGTGTGCTGATGGGGGCCAACATTGCCAGCGAGGTGGCTGATGAGAAGTTCTGTGAGACAACCATTGGTGAGAGCCCCCTGCCACCCACATACACAGTGCATCTAGTTGCATCCCCTCCCCAAACTGCCCCAACCCCACTTAGCCATCTCCTTCCCATAAGGCAGAGAAAGGAAGATCCAAGCATCAGAGGTGAAGGAGGCTGGGACAGCCCCAGGGAAGGGGCTGCAGGGCCTGCTTAGGGAAGTACAGTGATGAGCCCTCCCTGAGAGCCGGTGCAGTGGCACAGCTGTGGTCACAACTACTCAAGAGGCTGAGGCGAGAGGATCGCTTAAGCCCAGGAGTTTGAGTCTAGCCTGGGCAACAGAGAGAGAACCCCATCTCTATAAAATAAATATTTTTTACAGAGTCCTTCCCTCAAAGCCTTGCCCCCTCCTCACTTTAGGCTGCAAGGACCCGGCCCAGGGACAACTTCTGAAAGAGCTGATGCAGACACCCAATTTCCGTATCACAGTGGTGCAAGAGGTGGACACAGTAGAGATCTGTGGAGCCTTAAAGGTGAGAGGGGCACAGAGGCAGCTATGGGGTGAGGAGAAGGCCCCAAAGGAGGCCTAGCTGAGCTCTGCCTGCAGGCACTCCAGGCTCTCACTATTGAGCAGTGGTTCCCCTTTCCTACCATGTCCCATCCATACAGGAGGAGCTGCAGAAGCAAGGCCAGGGCCATTCAGGCCGGCTGATTGTTCATCATCAGACTGTGGACCCCCTTGCTCCTTTCCCACTTTAGCCCTGTGTGGGACTCCCTATCCTCTGGCTCCAGGAGGTGGTCTAGGGGGACAAGGAGATGCCCGGGTTAATGGGAGACAAGACATCCATGACACCCAGACAGACAAATAGACAGGCCAGAACTATGAATCCTGGACAGCTGTTGACTTGAGGGCTATACAGTGGAATGCTCATAGATGTGAAGGTCAATTAGAGAGAAGAGTGGTTTTCAGAAAATGTCCTCAAGGAGGGAGTATGGGGCAGGGCTTAAGAAAGGGGGTGCAGCAAGGGGGGAACCAAGAGGCGGAAGTAGCTTCTAAAAGCCCACACACTATACCTCACTTATGCAGTGGGTGTCCTGGCTGATGAAAAGAGCATGAGGGGGCGCCACATGGGGCCTACAGGAGGGGGTCTTTTCTCACCTATGACCTCCACTCCTTCAAGAATGTAGTGGCCGTGGGTGCTGGCTTCTGTGATGGCCTGGGCTTTGGCGACAACACCAAGGCGGCAGTGATCCGGCTGGGACTCATGGAGATGATAGCCTTCGCCAAGCTCTTCTGCAGTGGCCCTGTGTCCTCTGCCACCTTCTTGGAGAGCTGTGGTGTTGCTGACCTGATCACTACCTGTTATGGAGGGCGGAACCGGAAAGTGGCTGAGGCCTTTGCGCGTACAGGAAAGGTGGGCCCTGGGAGAAGGGAGAACAGAGCGGGGGCCCTGTAGGTATCCAGGTAGAGGTGCTTGGCAGGAGGCATCTCTGGAGCACAAACATTAAGACTGTTGTGAATATCCCCATCCCTCTTTTCCTCCCAAGACCCCACTCTCATCTGAGCTCCAGTCTCTCCACCCCCTACTGACAACTCTTCTCTCCCCTTTCCATCCACTCATCCTGTTTTCTGCACAGTCCATTGAGCAGCTGGAGAAAGAGATGCTGAATGGGCAGAAACTGCAGGGGCCCGAGACAGCCCGGGAGCTACATAGCATCCTCCAGCACAAGGGCCTGGTGGACAAGTAAGTGTTGGCCACAGCCCCACTGATTAACGGAGCCACGGCCAGAAGTGCTCGCCCTGTTCATCATCTTCCTGAACCTGCCACAAATCTGTGAAGTGGACAGAGAGGGGAGTGTTACCTTATGTTTCAGACAGAGTCCAGAGCTTGCAGAATCTGGCATGCCCACTGTCCCCCAGCTAGTTCACGGTATTTGAACTCCTTCCAGTCTAGTGCTCTTCACACTACATTACCTGGATCCCTTTGTGCCCCTCCTTCCTTGTCCTCTGCTCTGGGGTTGGAGCTCTGGGGCAGCAGGAATAAGCTCATCCCACTTCTGTCCATCACCCCCAGTTTGAGTCTCTCCCCCAAGGCCAACCCATCTGTTCCCTGAATCCTGTTCTGGGTGCTGAGGTGTAAGGAGAAGGATGGGCTCTGCTTCAAGGTGCTCCTTTTCAGAAAGACAGCGGGGGTGACTGGGCTGATCAGAGCAGAGCTGTGCTGGTCTCAGAAAGACTCCTAGAAGAAAAGAGTATGAAACAGGTTCAGAAGATCCACTCATGACTGGTCAGGGTAAAGTCTAGAAAAGGGAGCAGCTGGGCAAAAGGACAGGAAGAAGGAAATGGGTATTTATTGAGCACTTTCACATCATACCTAATTACATCTTTACATCTTTACATACACAATCATATCTTCACTCCTTTGTTATACTGGCCCCATTTTACAGTCGGTGACACTGAGGCTCAGAGAGGTTAAGTGCGTTGCTCAAGGCTGGGCACGGTGGCTCACATCTGTAATCCCAGCACTTTGGGAGGCCAAGGCGGGTGGATCACGAGGTCAGGAGTTCGAGCTCAGCCTGACCAACATGGCGAAACCCCATCTCTACTAAAACTACAAAAATTAGTCAGGCATGGTGGTGCGCACCTGTAATCCCAGCTACTCAGGAGGCTGAGGCAGGAGAATCGCTTGAACCTGGGAGGTGGAGGTTGCAGTGAGCTGAGATCACGCCACTGTACTCCAGCCTGGGTGACAGAGCAAGACTCTGTGTCAACAACAACAACAACAACAACAACAACAAAAGTGCATTGCCGAATTGGCACAAAAAATCCAAGCCAGAGAATCATGCAGGCCAGTTCAACACGGTAGGGAGCAGGGCAATCAGCAATCTGAGGTTAAACCCAGGGCTAGGAAGTTCACATTCTCAGCAGGTAGAAATTCAGAGCCAGCCTCCCTGAGCTCCAAGGTGGGAGGGCAGGGGACAGGAAGGTTAGGTAGTGAGTGGGGGTGGGGGTAGAGTGGACTAGGAATGGGAGGCTAAGCTGAGCCTTCGCCTCTCCAATCTAGGTTTCCCTTGTTCATGGCTGTGTACAAGGTGTGCTACGAGGGCCAGCCAGTGGGTGAATTCATCCGCTGCCTGCAGAATCATCCAGAACATATGTGAGTAGGGCCAGGGCCCAGGCCAGGCCAGGCCACTTCTTTACCCCAGTGGAGACCAGCAGAAGCCTGCGGTACCTAGTCACCAGGATCTCCAGAACTCCCAGGGAGCAGACTCTTTGCATCTTTTCACTGGAGGATAGGAGGCTATGGGGCCCAGCTACGCACCTGGAGATTCTGAACTGTCAAGCCTCTGGCAGCCTCTTGCCACCACATTTGCCAGAAATGCAGTTGCCCTGTCCCTCTCCTGATGTGGGGCTTTCTCCGTGTCCTCTGGGAGGGATGGAATCAAGCTCCAGCGCTGCCTGCTTGGCGGCGGGGGTGATGTATGAGGGGAAGGGTTGGGGGAGAGGCCAGCAGGGCAGGGGCTGCCAGTGGCTGTCTCACACAGACCAGGAATCCTGTTAAAGGGCTGAAGAAGTATCTCAGCTACAGGAGGGATGAGGCAAGGATTGTCAGGGAGGAGTCTGGGCTTCTGAGCTGATGCAGACCCCAGGGACCCCTTTGCTGACCTCTGCCAGGACCCACACAGCTTCAATGGATCTCAGTGTTTGTTAACAAAATACAAAGATCTCAAACAAACCCCTTCTAGCTTGTCCTAGCAACATCTGTGTCCTCAGAAACCTCTGGTCCTCCCCTTTCCCCCTCCCCCAGGCTGCCCTGGCACCCGAGTTGCTGCCATGCTGGCATCTCTAGCCCAGTGGCTTGACATTCTCCCCAGGGACTTCCCGGTTCCTAGTTCATTGCCAGCTCCTCCCCACTCTGTGTGACCTTTCCAAGCCTTCCCTCACCCTCCCCACCAGCACCCTCTTTGGGGAGCAGGAACTTAATCTGCTGACGGAGCTATACCTTTCACAGCAGGCTCAGATCACTCGGCTCCCTGTGACCTTTGTATTCACCCAGCCTCCCTTCTCAGTAGTTCCAGCTGGGTGAGGTGTCAGCTGAGCCCCTCCTGTGCTATCTCCCCAGAGGACATCCCTGACTCCACCCTTTTCTTCCTCCCAAACCCTGCACCTCTTCCTCAGCTGCTCCAGACCGGCCAGGGTAACCAGCTAACCCATGCCTGGCATCTGGAAGCCAGCAGGCCAAAGGGTGGCCCAAAGGCTGATGAACGGTAGGGAAGGGTGAGCAGGTTCCTATGTTGGTGGGCACCAATATTCCAAGGGCAGCTCTCTTTGCTGAATGAGGGCCTTCTCATGAGGTACTGACCACACCAGCAACTCCGGAGCTAGGAAACTCAAGGAGGAGGAAGAAAATCAAAACCACCCTACTCCCTGGGGTGAGGGAAGAACAGGAGGGGAGGAGGAGGAGGAGTGTGCTCTGCACTGGCCTTGCTCCAGGATGGGGTGGCAGCAGGGGAATGTCACAAGTCAGCAGCCTGGGCCTCTAGCTATAAATAGTCCGGAGGGCCCGAGAGGCTCCCGCCCCGTCCAGCAGGGGTCTCGGCTTCCTGTGTGGAAGCACCTGGCACACTGGCTCTGGCCAGCATTATGCTAAAACCCTCTTACTCTCCAACGAACCACGGAGGCGGGCTCCTCTCTGCGCCTAGCCCTTGAGAATGCTGTCTTACCAGTGAAGGGTGGCGCTGCCCAGATCAGGCAGCAGGAGTGAGGGGCAGAGTCACCCCAGGCCTGGCTGAGCCCACGTCTGGACACTGAGTGTCCAGAGCTGCCTCCCCAGGAGGTTAAGGTGGGGGCAAAGGGGAAGCTTCAAACACTTTGCCTACTTTTGTTCACTACCCTAGTCCACTGTGACTCAGGTCTTCCCATCAGGCCTATTTGTCTACCCAATAAAGTGTGTTTTTTCCAGAAACGGGAAGAGTTGGGAGAGGGAGCTTCAGTGCATATGGCAGTGCGTGTGCTGGTGTGTATCATTGCACGTATGTTTCCCTTCTTACCGTAGGAAAAATGAAAAAAAGAAATCCCTCCTCCATAATCGCAGCCACTCCAGGGGTCAGCGGCGGTGCCCACTCAGTCCCCTCCTCTCTCTCCCCTCTCCCGCCAGCTCCCCCTCCCGCCCTCGCCGCAAGCTGACCCCAGCCTTCCTGGCGCTTCTTAGGGGCTTTATCATGCCTCCTGAAAGAAGAGAGGTCACACACGGGGCAGAAACGTTAGACACTCATCCCTCGTGCCCATTCCTTGGTCACGGCCCAAGCTGCCGCATCCTTGGCGGTCCGGGCCTCGCGGTGCCCCTCGGGTCCCTACCTGGACTCGGCCCACAGCCTGGCTCTAGGGGGCGCGCGGTTCACCTCCAGAGGGCCGGCTCCGAGAATCTACCCAGCTACTGGAGACGTCACCGCGCCGTAGGCTGAGGATTGGCTGACTCTGATTTAGCATCCTAAAACTTCCGGTTCCAGAGCTTGGCTCGTCAAAGACCCTCCCTCGAGGGAGCGAAACCACAGCCCCCAGAATTCAGCGGGCCTCTCCGAGACCACAGCGCGTCTGAGGATGCGTAGTAAGGATAACGGGCCCGGAAGCCGGAAGTTCAATGCCGGCCTTCAGCTGGACTGACGGCCGGCGCTGACTCCCGCCTTAGTGGGCGGAGTTGTGCCGCGTCTGATGCGCAGTTCCCTTTCTAGCGCTGCAAGCCGAATCCTAGAGGCTAACCCGGCAGGTGGGCGGGAGAAAGTCGGTTTCCACACCAATAGCTGAGGCGTTCAGGGTTGTCCAGGGACGCTATCCTCACGTATCTGGTTCCGAGTGCTGCGTTTGGCTGTGCTGGGAAGTTGAGTAGACAGTGGCCTCGAGACCCTGCCTGCCAGAGGAGGCCTCGGTTGGTCGCGAAGGAGCTGCAGCATCCAGGTACGCCGCCGGCTAGGGCCGAGCAGGGGCTGCCAGTCCCGCTGCCTGCGCGCCCACCTGAGTCAGCCTCCGCTTGCCGCGTCCTCCCATCCCCCAGTCTTCAGGCCTGGTGCCCTTGAATTCAGTCACCCGCGTCTGTTGTGTCGCGGACCGCGAGTCGCACTGTTTCCTGCCCAAGCCCAAGCCCAAACTCCTCGCAGCAGTAGGTCCGCCTTGCTAGAGCTCAACACTAATCTTGTCAAACCTCGAGTCCTGCCTGGACCCTCCACGCTCCGACTACTCCAAATGTCCCTTCCTTTATAGACCTCTGCGTCCTGATTAGTGGCTCTCCGGGGCACCCTTCGTGCATATCCAGCTCCACCTCTTGACCGCATTCACTTCCTGGAATGCTCTCCCTGCTCTTCTCCAGCCCGCCCTTCTAAAAAGACAGTTCCACTCCCACCCCGATTCCCACCCCTACCCTTTTCTGCTAAGTTTTCTCAAGCCCCCACCGTGTCTCTGAGCTCTTGTCTGAACTCTCACAGTGCCTCTCCCATCAGACCATAAGCTCCTGTATGACAGAAGCCACGTTCTTTTTAGCGGCCTCGGTAGCATTATGTATTTTATTGTATTGTATTTATTGTATGTTTTATTTTATTTATATCATACAGGGTCTTGCTTTGTCGCTCAGGCTGCATGTGTGCCCCACCAAGCCCGGGCAATTAAAAAAAAAAAAAAAGATTTTTCTTTTTTAAAAAAGGTCTCGCTATGAGTGCAAGCCATCCTCCTGCCTCGGCCTCCCAAAGTGTTGAGATTATCGGCGTGAGCCGCCGCACCAGGCCGATACTACTCTCTAAGTGCCGAATAAAAAGTAGATAAATGATGATGGATAGATACCCTAAAAGCCCTGAGTTGACCACTGTGCAATGTATGCATGTAACAAAATCGCACCTCTACCCATACATTTATACAAATTTTTTAAAACGGGCGAATCTAAGCCGAGATGATAGATGCATTTGAGGGGATGAGTTTTCCAGGGGAGAAACCTAAGTCTTGAGGTCCCCCTGTGTTTAGAAGGCAGAACAAGAGAAAAGCCATAACCCTTGCAAATTGCACCCCTAAGACATTTTCTGTAATGATTTTATGTTTTTTCCCATTTTTCTGAAACCTGCAGCCCAACCCTATCACTCCATAACGGAGACCCAGTGTTTTGTGCTTTATTGAGAAAATGGATGCCCCTCAGATGAAAGTGTTCCTCTGCTAACCTCAAAAGTTTCCCTTATTTCCAAGATTAATCCTTCTACTCATGCATGTAACCAACCTTCCTTCCTTCCTTCCTTCCTTCCCTCCCTCCCTCCCTCCCTCCCTCCTTCCTTCCTTCCTTCCTTCTTCCCTCCCTCCCTCCCTTCCCTCCCTTCCCTCCCTCCCTTTTCTGATGGAGTTTTGCTCTTGTTGCCCAGGCTGGGGTGCAGTGGCGCGATCTCCACAGCACGATCTCTGCTCACCGCAACCTCTGCCTCCTGGGTTCAAGTGATTCTCATGCCTCAGCCTCTGGAGTAGCTGGGATTACAGGCATTCGCCACCATGCTCAGCTAATTTTGTATTTTTAGTAGAGATGGGGTTTCTCCATGTTGGTCAGGCTAGCCTCGAACTGCCGACCTCAGGTGATCTGCCTGTCTTGGCCTCCCAAAGTCCTGGGATTACAGGCCTGAGCCACTGCACCCGGCCTGGGCATATCATATTTTCCTAGGCCATTGTCTATCTGGTTCTATCCTGCCCACCTCACTTCTTGCATCCTCAGTTTAGCCACCACCTTCATCCCCTTTGAAACATATTCTGGGCCGGGCACGCTGGCACATGCCTATATTCCCAGCACTTTGGGAGTCTGAGGCGGGTAGATCACTTGAGGTCAGGAGTTTGAGACCAGCCTGGCCAACATGGTGGTGAAACCCCATCTCAACTAAAAATACAAAAAATTAGCTGGGCGTGGTGGCACATGCCTGTAATCCCAGCTACTGGGGAGGCTGAGGCAGGAGAATCTCTTGAACCTGGGAGGCGAAAGTTGCAGTAAGCCAAGATTGTGCCACTACACTCCAGCCTGGGTGCAAACGAAATTCCATCTCAAAAACAAAACAAAACAAAAACCAAAACAAAAGCATATTCAGGTCTTTCTCATTAATAAGCAAAACAAAAGTAGAATTTTCTTAATCTTGTTACCTTCTGAAGCTGCTGTCCTGTCACTCCCATCAGTACTTATCTTTGGGGTAAGAGGATTGTGATTCTTGTAAAAATGTTTCTCTGTCCTGGAAAACTGGTAGACACGTGAATCTTGCGGGGTTCATAGGCCTGCTGGGGCTCTGCCTAAGAATCTGTGCTCTTGATGTCTATATTGCTCTTTACTTGATGTTTATACTACCTATTCCACTTCAGTGCAGTCAGCTGACTGGAATCCTAGGCTTACTGGTGATCTTGTCACCCGTTCCCACCCAGTGTTCCTATCTGACCAGTCTTCATAGTAGTTAACTTTGCAGTAGTGGTGCCCAATTTCTTTTCTTTTCTTTAATTTTTGAGACGAAGTCTTGCTCTGTTGCCCAGGTTGAAGTGTAGTGGTGCGATCTCAGCTCACTGCAACCTCTGCCTCCTGGGTTCAAGTGATTCTCCTGTGTCAGTCTCCTGAGTAGCTGGGATTACAGGCATGTGCCACCATGCCCGGCTAATTTTTGTATTTTTAGTCGAGACGGGGTTTCATCGTATTGGTCAGGCTTGTCTCGAACTCCTGACCTCAGGTTATCCGCCCACTTCTGCCTCCCAAAGTACTGGGATTACAGGCGTGAGCCACCACGGCCAGCCTTTTTTTTTTTTTTTCTTTACTATCATTATTATATTAGAGACACAGTCTTGCTCTGCGAGTACAGGGCCGTGATCACAGCTCACTGCAGCCCCAAACTCGTGGACTCCCACCCAAACCTTCCTAGTAGCTGGGACTGCAGGTGGATGCCACCACACCCAGCTGTGGTTCTCAATTTTTATTCTAGCCTAACACACTGGAAAGGTACAGTACACCTCCATCAGTGGCAGTGACTTGATACAGCAGTGATTTTCAACCAGGAAGGGGGATGTAGTTAAATGAAAAACAAAAAAAAAAACAACAAAAAAATACCCAGGTGTTTCTGGAATTTTTTTTTTTTTTTTGAGAGGTGGAGTTTTGCTTGTTGCCTAGGCTGGAGTACAGTGGCTCTATCTCAGCTCACCACAACCTTTGCCTCCTGGGTTCAAGCGATTCTCCTGCCTCAGCTTCCTGAATAGCTGGGATTACAGGCATGTGCCACAATGCTCAGCTAATTTTTGTATTTTTAGTAGGGATGGGGTTTTTCCGTGTTGGTCAGGCTGGTCTTGAACTCCTGACCTCAGGAGATCCGCCTGCCTTGGCCTGTCAAAGTGCTGGGACTACAGGAGTGAGCCACTGTGCCCGGCCTTGGAATTTCCTACCTGCCTTTTTTCCTTAATTGTTGCCTTCTTCAAACTGTTGCTCCCTTGGCCTCTCTCTTTCTGTCCTTATCCTCTGCTTTGGTTTTGCTCTTTACCTCCATATATATCTGAAACATAGCTTCCCTTCTAAGATCTATCTAAATTTGTGTTTCCATCTGCCTGATAGACATCATCACATGAATGTTGTGTTGAGCATCTTAATTTTTTTTTTTTTTTTTTTGAGACGGAGTCTCGCTCTGTCGCCTGGCTGGAGTACAGCGGCTGCAACTTCCGCCTTCTGGGTTCAAGCGATTCTTCTGCCTCAGCCTCCCAAGTAGCTAGGACTACAGGTGCGTGCCACCATGCCCAGCTAATTTTTGTATTTTTAGTAGAGACAGGGTTTCACCATGTTGGCTAGGATGGTCTCGATCTCTTGACCTCGTGATCTGCCCACCTTGTACTCCCAAAGTGCTGGAATTACAGGCGTGAGCCACCGTGCCCGGCCATTTTTTTGTTTGTTTGTTTTTGTTTTTTTTAAATAGAGATGGAGTCTTGCTGTGTTGCCTAGGCTTAGTCTTGAACTCCTGGGCTAAAGCGATTTCTCCTGCCTCAGCCTCCCAAAGTGCTGGGATTACCGGTGTGAACCACCATGCCTGGCTGAACATCTTAATTTTAACATGTTCAAACCCAGCTCATGATCCTCTTTTTTTTTTTTGAGACAGGGTCTCTCTGTCACCCAGACTGGAGTGTAATGGCATGATCTCGGCTCACTGCACCTCTACCTCCTGGGCTCAAGCGATCCTCCCACCTCAGCTTCCTGAGTAGCTGGGACTACAGGTGCATGCTGCTACACCGCACTAATTTTTGTTATTTTTTGTAGAGACAGGGTTTCACCATGTTGCCCAGGCTGGTCTCAAAGTTGTGGGCTCAAGCAATCCATCTGCCTTTGCCTCCCAAAGTGCTGGCATTACAGGTGTGAGCCACTGCACCGGCCACATAATCTTCTTAATGGACACTGCCACCACCCTGTATATACAGTGATACATACCTCTTCTCTCATTTCTTATTTCTGTTAATAGTATCCCAATCTATAAAGTTTCCTAACTTGGAGGTATTAATATTTTCAGCTTTGCCCTAATCCATTGCATTGATAAATCTTTTTCTACTTCCAAAGTAACTTCTGCATCTGTCCTTTCCATTTCTACTGCTACCACTGCTTTAGCTCAGAATCTGAAGAAGTTTTTTTGTTTTTTTTTTTGAGATGGAGTCTTGCTCTGTCCCCCATGCTGGAGTGCAGTGGTTCTCTCTTGGCTCACTGCAACCTCTGCCTCCCATGTTCAAGTGATTCTCTTACCTCAGCCTCCTGAGTAGCTGGGGCTACAGGCATCGCCACCACGCCTGGCTAATTTGTGTATTTTTAGTAGAGACAGGGTTTTGCCATGTCGTCCAGGCTGGTCTCGAACTCCGGACCTCAGGTGATCCGCCCACCTCGGCCTCCCGAAGTGTTGGGATTATAGGTGTGAGCCACTGCGCCCAGCCTGAAGAGTTGTTGCTAATTGGGTATTAGAGAAGACCATAGGATGGATTAAGATGAGAGAGGGAAGGTAAGGTTGTAGACAGCAGGATTATGTCTGTTAGTTGGTTTTATGTCACTTTTCTAGCCAAGCTGTACCATCCTGTTTTTGTTGGTTGGTGAATGCTTCCAGCTCTTTTCCTCCAGCCCTTGGAAGAGGTGATCCTATAATTGTTAAGCATCTAGCTAGGGTGATGAGTGGGAATAGGAATAATAAGTGACAGGGAAGTTGAAGGCTGCAGGGTGCTTAGTATTCAGCTCCATGGTGTGTGTGTTTTCTACCTTAATGTCCAACTTCGTGGGTGTGTGTTTTGTTCACTGTTGCATGCACAGCTTGGGGCCATTTCAAACCTCAGAACCTCAGATTTCAAACCTGAACACAGTCCTTTCTCATCTTGAACTTGTGTCACTTACTATTCTTCCTCTGACCTTACTTAATATCAGTTTCCATAGTGGGATTATATTTCAAAGAAGCTGTGCCTCAGCTCAGTTTGGGGTCCGCACTCAAGGCCTGCCTCAAAGGCAATGTTCAGCCCTTAGGGTTTACTCTGAGAAGCATTTACATGTCTGTACCTATGTCTGACCCCTCTAAACCAGCGAATCCTGAGCTTTACTTTCATATTTTTTTGTTTTTTGATACAGGGTCTCACTCTGTCACCCAGGCTGGAGTGCAGTGGTACGATCTCAGCTCACTGCAGCCTCGACCTCCTGGGCTCAAGCAATCCTCCCACCTCAGCCTCCTGAGTAGCTGGGACTACAGCCACATGCCACCATGCCTGGCTAATGTAAAAAATTTTTTTTGTGGGGATGGGGTCTCACTATGTTGCCCAGGCTGGTCTCAAACTCCTGGCCTCAAGTGATCCTCCTGACTCGGCCTCCCGAAGTATGGGATTACAAGTGTGAGCCACCGTGCCCTGCCCAGGTTCTCGACTTTGTTTTGTTTGTGTGTATGCTTTGGCGTGTATGTGCACATGGCTGTGGTAAGGGGCGGGATTTTAAGTGCCTCTGCCTACAGTGCTGAGAGCCGGTAAGTGGAGAGCAAGCTGCCAAAACTAAACATAGAGTCCTCTTAGGCCTCACTGGCAGGCTTATTGGAGCCCAGTTCTCTCGAGGCTCCTCAGGACTGGTCCGAAGGTCCCTGCTGTGTTGGCGTCTGCTCGAGCGTGTCATCAGCTGATTAGCAGGAAGGATATGATTCCTACGCCCTCCCAACCAATGAAGAGTTGGAAAAGGTTGTTGGCAGTAACTAGAATTAGTATGGCAGTGAGAAAAATAAGGAAGTATTTGAAGAATTGGTTGATGTTTGGGTCCTCCCCTCTTGGCTTCCACCCTGGCTCTTTTTTTTTTTTTTTTTTTTTTTTGAGACGGTATCTTGCTCTGTTGCCCAGGCTGGAGTGCAATGATGCAATCTCGGCTCAACTGCAACCTCTGCCTCCTGGGTTCAAGAGATTCTCCTGTCTCAGCCTCTGAGTAGCAGGGACGCAGCTGTGCACCACCATGCTGGGCTAATGTTTTTCTTTTTTTTGAGATGGAGTCTTGCTCTGTCACCAGGCTGGAGTGCAACAGCGCGATCTCGGCTCACTGTGGCCTCTGCCTCCCGGGTTCAAGTGATTCTCCTGCCTCAGCCTCCCAGGTAGCTGGGATTACAGGCGTGCGCTGCCACGCCCAGCTAATTATTTGTATTTTTAGTAGAGACAGGGTTTCACCCTGTTGGCCAGGATGGTCTCGATCTCCTGACCTTGTGATCTGCCCGCCTCAGCCTCCCAAAGTGCTAGGATTACAGGCGTGAGCCACCATACCCTAACCTTTTTTTTTTTTTTTTGAGACGGAGTCTCACTCTGTCATCCAGGCTAGAGTGCACTGGCGCAATCTCACTTCACTGCAACCTCCGCCTCCCAGGTTCAAGCAGTTCTCGTGCCTTACTCTCCTGAGGAGCTGGGATTACAGGCGAGCGCCTCCATGCCCAGCTAATTTTTGTATTTTTAGTAGAGACAGGGTTTCACCATGTTTGCCAGGCTGCTCTCGAACTCCTGACCTCAGGTGTTCCGCTCGCCTCGGCCTTCCAAAGTGCTGAGATTACAGGCGTGAGCCACTGCGCCCGGTCCCACCTTGGCATTCTGAACACAGTCTTGCCTTTCGCTGCTATTTCTGTCGGTCTTCATGCAGCTTGCACATACCCCCACCCCGTCCTTGACGGAAACCATGCTCTGGTTGTTGTTTCTTTAAATATATATATATGTATTTTTGGCCAGGCGCAGTGGCTCATGCCGTAATCCCAGTACTTTGGGAGGCTAAGGCGGGTGAATCACGAGGTGAGAAGATTGAGACCATCCTGGCTAACATGATGAAACCCCGTCTCTACTAAAAATACAAAAAATTAGCCGGGTGTGGTGGCAGGTGCCTGTAGTCCCAGCTACTCGGGAGGCTGAGGCAGGAGAATGGCATGAACCTGGGAGGCGGAGGTTGCAGTGAGCCAAGATCACACCACTGCACTCCAGCCTGGGGGACAGAGTGAGACTCTGTCTCAATAAAAAAAAATATATGATATAAAATATATATTATATATATTACATATATAAAATACATATTTTTTTAATTGAGGTAGTGTTCTTGACTTTTAAGAAACCTATCTCACTGATTTCAGTCAATCTTTTATTTTCAATTCCCTCAACAGAGTAGCACCTACGAAGACATTCATGGTCCCAAATTGAGGGACATTTTGTTCCAGGTAAGGGATTCTCTACTAAACTTTCTCTTGTTTCCTAGCTTGGAATATCCAGGGAACAGTTAAATTAGAGGTAATTTATCTCATGCAAATGTGAGTTAACAATTTGCTGGGGACTCAGTAAGTTTCTTTTTAGCCTGTGGGATAGGTTCTTAGTGTTGGGTTTAGAACGTAGAATTAATGCTGTAGAAGGTTAAGTATAATTGAAACAATATAAAAGTACTTTTGACACTATTTCCGTTATATTATGGCTTAAACAAGCTTTAATGTTGACTTGGAAAGCTAACCACCATGAATAAGATCGTTTTTATGGGGAAACAAATTGGATATGGCCTGAAAGATTCCCGTTTGATCTTCCTAGAGAGAATAATTCACTGCAAATATTTCATTTCTGCTACCTCCATTAGTTCCCTCCTAGCTAGACAAACTGATGCTTGCTGAATATTACCAGTTAGAGCAGCCCTGGCTGGTGCAGTGGCTCACGCCTGTACAGAATCCCAGCACTTTGGGAGGCCAAGGTGGGAGGATCACTTGAACCCAGGAGTTCAAGACCAGCCCTGGCAACATACATAGCAAGACCCCGTCTCTACAAAAAAATAGAAAAACTGGCGGGTGTGGTGGTACACACCTGTAGCTTCAGCTACTTGGAAGGCTGAGGTGGGAGGGTGGGCCTGAGCCCAGGAGATCGAAGCTGCAATGAGCCATGCTCACGCCACTGCACTCCAGCCTGGGCAACAGAGTGAGAACTTGTCTCAAAACAAAACAAACCCCAGCAGTCCAGGCTAGTCCATGCCCGTTACTTCTCTCCACAGGCATGGAAGGCCAAGAGTTGGCTTTGATGACATTCAGAGGCACCTAGTTCCAGGCTTGTTTCTATATCTTGTACGCAGATTTTATTTGTCCTTTTGAATCATAGAGTTCCTAAATGATATCTTCCAGTATCCTTATGAGACTTTACTTAGATATAGGGGCCATTCAGTATAGAGTGCAGACAGACCAAGAAGGGTGCAGAAGATATGGAATGGCTTTAAACAGGGAGATGGGCCGTGCAGATGAGGCCTTATCCTCAGGTCTAAATTCAATCTGTCTTTGTAGGAGACAAGATGCCAACTGGCAAGCAGCTAGCTGACATTGGCTATAAGACCTTCTCTACCTCCATGATGCTCCTTACTGTGTATGGGGGGTACCTCTGCAGTGTCGGAATCTACCACTATTTCCAGCAGCGCAGGGCCCAGCGCCAGGCGGCAGAAGAACAGAAGACCTCAGGAATCCTGTAGAACTGGGGGGCTTTTTCTCCTGAGCAGAGAGGCCCAAGGCATGCTGTGGAGAGACTTCACCTGCCACCATTTCCAGGTCAACAGGACTAGAGCGTTGATGGTTTTCAAACTCTGTTGGAAGAAAGTGTCTGTAATTTCTCTGGTTCTGCCAGTCTGTGCCAGTTTGACAGTTTATGGAGGCTGTTGAATCATAATAGCAATGTGAATGTGAGGTACACCTACAGACATTAAATATTTTGCCATGTCTGTGTCTTGGTGTTTTTTGTTTACCCAAATAGTGTATGAACCACAAAAGGGGAGCCTTGTCTACCAGTTTTCTGGGTATAGACTGGATTACCATATCTCGAGCCCTTAGCACCCGTGAAGTGGGTGATATACAGCTCCAGGGGTAGTATCTACCCTCATGATCTCAGAGGAAAGATTGTCCCAGGATTTATATAAATCCCCTGAAAGAATTCTGTAAGAAGCTTTTCTCTGGGTAGTGCCCATTCCTGGGCTGATTACTGGATCTAGGTATTTGGTTACTCTGGCCAGCATGGCCACATGTGCACCTCTACATCGAGGAGGGTAGAGGCCCTTGTTTGACAGCCGTAATCAAACTGCATGCAGCAAAGGAGGATAGTTCCCGGTTTCAAAGATCCAGGAGAAGCTTAGTGTTGTTCAAGACGTAGATGGACCCATCACAGCAGTTTAATCCAACCTCCATCCCAGAGTCTTCACAAATGCTGACCCAAGAAAATTCTCGGGACGATTCAGGGGCCTCTGAAATCTGTTCCGAGATGTTGATAAAGAACCTTAGTAACTTGACTATCAACGCCAGTAACGAATCCCCTTCCCCTCTATCAGAAGATTCACTCCATCGAGTGATAGATGGAATTGCTGCAAGAGCACCAGTCCTCAGGGAAATCAGAGATGACTTGATTTACAGGAGGAGAGGAGTAAGAACATTGCTGTCTGTGCAGAGAGAAAGGATGGCAAGATTCAGATACATGTTACTCGGCAGAGTTCGTACGCGTGAAAGAATACTAACAAACACTGGGCTTAAGGGAGTTAGGAAGGAATCAAGACCATTCAAATGTCCCTGCAGTTTCTGCGTGTCCAATGGATGGGATCCTTCTGAGAATGCTAGAATAGGGAATTATGACACCAAGCCACTTCAGCCATAAAACTTATTCTTGCACCTTTTTCTTCTTGCTGGTAATTTTATATAGCAGGTTGTGAAAGCTACTGTATGCTAGTATAGACTATACACCAACAATATTAATGAGTTCTAGGATGTATTTTTCTTCTTGTATCTTTTTCTTCCTACTGTGATACTAGTAATTTGTAAGGGATCTGTGTCATTTGAATGTATTTGAATAACTTTAGCTCTACTGTTTGATTTGACCCAAAGATGACATAAGTATTCCCATGTGTCTTAGAAGCCCAAAGTCAGTGAGATGAAACCCAACATCAAGAAATTGAAGCAAAGTTGCTTGTGGATAAAGAAAGCATTAGGTAGTTTGGCTATAGCATAATAACTAGATTTTCTGGCTTTCAAAAATTTGGATTGCAATCACAGCAAACTTTGTTATTTTTATGGTTTTCAGTACAAAAAGGTGTTTATATAGAAATAATAAAGTTGACATTTGAGTATTTTTTTAAAAAAAAAAAAAAAAAAAAAAAAAAAAGGAGGATAGTTCCCAAGAGGAAGGGCCGTTGGGCAGCGTATGGTAAAACAGTTCACCTCCTTAAGCTCAGTGGGTGTAGTAGAGCATAAGGATAGATTCACTGTGCTACTGCACAGGAAACCTACCTGGAGGTTTTATTGCAGAGATGTGAAAAGGATTTGAAAGAAAACAAAATGCTTTCAAGACCTCATTAGGAAGTGAGAGATCCTTGCCACCATTCCATTTTGAGCTTTGAGGCTCAGCTGGTTCACCTTATTCTTGGTGATTGACCAGAATATCAGCCCCTCTGGACACCTGTCCTCTCCCATACACTCATGTGCAGACTGCGCTGACCTTTGCCCCTGCTCATAAACCTCTTCTATAATTATAAAACACCAACTTTCGGCTGGGCACAGTGGCTCACACCTATAAGCCCACCACTTTGGGAGGCTAAAGCAGGAGGATCCCTTGAGCCCAGGAGTTTGAGACCAGCCTGGGCAACATGGTTGAAACCCTGTCTCTACAAAAAAATTTGAAAAATTTGCCAGGCATGGTGATGCATACCTGTAGTCCGGTTGGAGGATCACTTGAGCCCAAGAGGCTGAGGCTGCAGTAAGCTATGGTCGTGCCAGTGCAGTCTAGCTCAGGTGACAGAGACCCTGCCAACCAAAATCCATCCATGCATATATGCATACCAACTTTCCTATATCCTCAACCCCTCTACTCCCATCTCCACTGTGTCACCAAGGGCTCTCCTGCCTGCTCTGCTTTCCCACAGTAGGGTCATCATTCTCCAAGATCCTCAGTGCCACTTTCAAATATTACCTTTCCTACCCCAGCATCAAATTAGTCCTTTTTGACAAACTTTCTTATATTCTCATTTCTACTTCTCTAGACCTTGGAGACTTCAGGTCTCTTGATTCCATTTTTCCCCCATCCGTCAGCCCCCTTTGCCTGCACTGCTTCCTTGTCCAGCATATGCCCATAGCTGATCCCCTGAACAACTCACCAGCACCTGCAGTCTCTGCCTTCATCTGTCTTGTTACCAAGCTTGGACCTTGGTCCTTTAATTACCTTTTCTAATTCACCCTCTTCTTTTGAGTATGTAAACTTGCTTAAGGCCCTCCATCCCACACCAAAACAGCTATTCAGGTTTGGTGGTGGTTGTTTAGACGGAGTCTCGCTCTTTCACCTAGGTTGTAGTGTAGTGGCGTCGCTGCAACCTCCACCTCCCAGGTTCAAGCAATTCTCCCACCTCAGCCTCCTGAGTAGCTGGGACTACAGGCGCACGCCACTGTGCCCGGCTACTTTTTGTATTTTTAGTAGATACAGGGTTTCACCATGTTGGCCAGGCTGGTCTTGAACTCCTGACTTCAGGTGATCCTTCCGCTTTGGCCTCCCAAAGTGATGGGATTACAGGCGTGAGCCACTGTACCTGGCCCCTGAGGTAGTCTTGTACAACGAATTGTCCTAAGTCCTGCACAACTATCAGATGTCCTAGATATTTGGTAGGTGAAAAAAGTTTATATAATAATTATCTGAGCATATAACCTAACTCCCTTTTACATAAAAACAAAGTATTTTTTGTGCAGTTCTGCAGGCATGCAACTAAATGGAGGCAAGACTGTACAGTAGTTTGTTCACCATTTCAGAAAATCGTGCCATTAATGGCTGAGACAGCTGCTAGTGTTTGAGTCTCTGATACAACAGAATATATATCAGTCTGCGCAGGATAGTAGAGTGTTGTAAGGCCACGCACAGTGGCTTACGCCTGTAATCCCAACACTTTGGGAGGCTGAGGTGGGAGGATTGCCTGAGCCAAGGAGTTAGAGGTTACCGTGAGCCATGATTGCACGACTGCACTCCAGCCTGGCAACAGAGTGAGACCTTGTCTTTTTTTTCTTTTTTTGAGACAGTCTCCCTCTGTTACCCAGGCTGCAGTACAGTGGCACAATCTCAGCTCACTGCAACCTCTGCCTCCCAGGTTCAAGCGGTTCTCCTGCCTCAGCCTCCTGAGTAGCTGGGACTATGTGTGTGTGCCACCACACCTGGCTAATTTTTGTATTTTTAGTAGAGATGGGGTTTCACCATGTTGGCCAGGCTGGTTAACTCGAACTCCTGGCCTCAAGTGATTCACCCGTCTTGACTTCCCAAAGTGCTGGGATTATAGGTGTGAGCCACGGCGCCTAGCCAAGACCCTGTCTCAGTTTAAAAAAAAAAAAAAAAAAAAGGTAGGGGGTGTGTTGTAAATACAGAAAGTAGCCCAAAGGCTGGGTACCATGGGACATGCCTGTAATCCCAGCTACTTGGGAGTCTGAGATGGGATGATCACTTGATCCCACCCAGGAGTTTGAATCAGGCCTGGACATCATAATGAGACTATTGTCTCAAAAAAACAAAACAAAACAAAAAACCAAACAAAAACCCAAAAACCAAAAAATGCAAAAGGTATTGGGCTTTATAGATGAGAACCACTGGCTACTGGGTCAAGGTCAGTGTCTTGGTTTGGGTGGCTGAAGCAAATTACCATAGATGGTAATAGCAATTTATTTCTCTTAGTTCTAGAGGCTGGGAAGTCCAGGATCAAGATGCCAGCAGATCCAGTGTATCATGAGGACACTCCTCCTGGTTTGCAGATGGTCATCTTGCTGTGTCCTCACATGGCAGAAAGAGGAAGCAAGCTCTCCTTGTTTGTCTTATAAGGGCACTAATCCCATCACGAGAGGTCCACCCTCAGAACCTAATGACCCCCTAAAGAGCCCACCTAATGCTGTCCCATAATGCTGTCCCACTGGGGGTTAGGATTTTGACATTGGAATTTTGAGGAGGACACAAACGTGCAGTCCATAACAGATTCCCTATCATGATATGCAAGACCTCTTTTTTTGAGATAGGGTCTCCTCTCCATTGCCCAGGCTGGAGGGCAGTGGCCTGATCGTAGCTCACTGCAGCCTCAACCTCCTCTGCTCAAGTGATCCTGCTGCCTCGCCCTCCTGAGTAGCTGGGCTACAGGCACATACCACCACACCGGGTTACTTTTATTATTTTTGTAGAGATGAGGTCTCACTGTTGCCCAGGCTGGTCTCAAACTCTTTGCCTCAAGCAATCCTCCCACCTTGGCCTCTTAAAGTGCTGGGATTACAGGCATGAGCCACCACACCTGGCTATGATGGTTAATTTTACATGTCAACCTGACTGGGTCATAGGGAACCCACATATTTGGTCTTACTCTAGGTGTATCTATCAGGATATTTCTGGGCCTCATTCAATCCATCGAAGGCCTGCCTGTACAGAACACGAAGGCTGATTAAGAGAGAATCTCTGTCTTTAAGGTGGAAAATCAGCCTTCTGCCTTGTGACATGGACTCAGACTGGAACTCATATCGTCAGCTCTCTTGGCTTTCAGGGCTTTGGAACTGGACTGGAACTATACCATTGGCTCTCATGGGTCTTCAGCTCATCACCTGCACATCTGGGGACATCTCAGCCTCCAGAACCATAGAAGCCAATTCCATATAGTAAAGCTCTTTCTCTCATCTGTATATCTTACCGGTTCTGTTTCTCTGGAGAACCAGACTAATGCATCCATGTTGACAGGAAAACAGTTCATTCATTGTAATTGCTGTATAATATGCCGCTGAATGAGCATATCAGTTTGTTCCATTACCCTAGTGAAGGGTTATTGGGTTGTTCCCACTTTTTCCCTCTTATAAATCAATAGCAATGCAGTGAGTATTTTGTATGTTTACTTGGGCCTATGTGTTAATTTCTCCAAAGGAGGAAATATTACTGGTATTTAGCTTTACCAGTTGTTAAGTTGCTTTTCCAAAGTGGTTATATGAATTTCACTCTTACCAGCATTTCCCTATTCTGTTAGTGTTGAGTAGTTCTATTAATTTTAATTTACCTATCATTGATATCTCATAAGCTTGAGGACTTTTTTATTGATTTATTGGCCATTAGTATGTTTACCCGCTGGGATTTTCCTATTTATATCCTCCCCTCACCCCTACTTTTTTTTCCAAGATACTCTGTCGCCCATGCTGAAGTGCAGTGGTGCGATCTCGGCTCACTGCAACCTCCACCTCCCGGGTTCAATTCTCCTCTCAGCCTCCCGAGTAGCTGGGACTACAGGCACATGCCACTGTGCCAGGCTGATTTTTGTATTTTTAGTAGAGACGGGGTTTCACCATGTTGGTCAAGCTGGTCTCGAACTCCTGACCTAAGGTGATTCACCCACCTCAGCCTCCCAAAGTGCTCCCAAAGTGAGCTACTGTGCCTGGCCCCACTTTTCTTTCTATTGAGTTGTCTTCTTTGAAAAAACAATTTGTGGCCGGGCGCGGTGGCTCAAGCCTGTAATCCCAGGACTTTGGGAGGCCGAGACGGGCGGATCACGAGGTCAGGAGATCGAGACCATCCTGGCTAACACAGTGAAACCCCGTCTCTACTAAAAAAAAATACAAAAAATTAGCCGGGCGTGGTGGTGGCGCCTGTAGTCCCAGCTACTTGGGAGGCTGAGGCAGGAGAATGGCGTAAACCCGGGAGGCGGAGCTTGCAGTGAGCCGAGATCGCGCCACTGCACTCCAGCCTGGGCGACAGAGCGAGACTCCGTCTCAAAAAAAAAAAAAAAAAAAAAAAGAAAAAACAATTTGTAGGCAGTACCTTATGTATTCTGGATACTAGTATTTTATTAGTTACGTGGGTTGCAGGTTTGACTGAAACAATCTTTTGGAGTTTTTATAGGGTGTGGGTGGCTGTAGAGTTCCATGTTGCCTGCATCACATGTCTCCCCAGAGCAAACCTGTGGACAGTGGATCCGAGACCAGTTTTTATGCACCTTCTTGGCTGGGGATTTGGTGGGGGTGGTGATGTTTTCCAGACCATACAGGAAGTGCACTCATTGAGAAAGATTCTAAAATTCACATAAGGTGCAGGCCCAGGATTCAGAATTTTTAAGAATCTCCTGATCCCACAAGGCTAGGCATTCAAACTTCCTTGCTTCTTCCTGTTACCACCTGGGTGGGTTTTTGATGGTTTCCCTCTTTCAGTAAGGCTGTCGCTCTTTCAGGGTCCCAGCTTTAACTGGGGGTTTCAGTTTCCTACCTGGAGCCAGTCTTGTCTTTAGTTGTATTAAAACAAGTCCTTAAGGTACATTTCCCTTATCCCCTCAGTAACTGCATTGGCTATTTTCCTGTCCACTCTAGTTTTCAGTTCCTTTGTCTTTAGTCTTTCTTGGAAGCTCTGCTATGCATTTTAAAAAAACAGCTTAGAAAATACTTCATCTATCATTTCTACATGTTTGTCTCAGTTTATTTTAGTCTGCATTAAGCTAGAACTAATATCTTTCATATACTCTCATGTCTCTTCTAAACATAATACCCTTCCCTTCCATTGCTTTTTTGCCTGGCAAAACTCCACCTAACTCTAATGGCCCAGCTTTACTTTAAAGTTTTCCTCCACCTTGCCAAGAATAATTTAGAATAGTTCTTATCACATTGTATTTTATTTCCCCCTTACTGGAGTGTGAGCACTTTGAGGCTAGAAACCAGATCTTGTTCATCTTTGTGTCTACAGCTCCTGCCATAGTGCCTAATATAAAGTAGGTACTTAATGACTATGTTACTGAACTGAAAATATTTTCCTGCATGAATACTGGATTTTTAAATTTATTTTTTGGAGACAGGGTCTCACTCTGTCACTCAGGCTGGAGTTCAGTGGTGCGATCTTGGCTCACTGCAATCTCCTCCACCTCCAGGGTTCAAGTGATTCTCCTACCTCAGCCTCCCTGGTAGCTGGGATTACAGGTGGCAACCACTGTGCCTGGCTAATTTTTGTATTTTTAGTAGAGATGGGGTTTCGCCATGTTGGCCAGGCTGGTCTTGAACTCCAGACCTCAGGTGATCTGCCTGCTTCTGCCTCCCAGAGTGCTGAGATTACAGATGTGAGCCACTGTGCCTGGCTATGAATATTGGATTTAAAGTCTGAAGAACTTCATTTATCACCCACTAACTAAACTTATGTAATTATGTTTAGGATTAGGATGGACAGTCTGGTTTTTTGTTTTTGTTTTGTTTGAGACAGGGTTTCACTCTGTCACCTAGGCTGGAGTGCAGTGGTGTAATCACGGCTCACTGCAGTTTTGACCTCCAGGCTCAGAAGATTCTCCCACTTTAGCCTGCTGAGTAGCTGGACCACAGGTGCACGGCACCACTTGTGGCTAATTTAAAAAATTATTTGTAGAGATGGGGTCTCCCTTTGTTGCCCAGGCTGGTCTTAAACTCCTGGCCTCAAGCAGTCCTCCTGCCTCAGCCTCCCAAAGTGCTGGGATTACAGGCGTTAAGCCACCACACCTGGCCTTTTTGTTTTTAAACAACTTCTGAGACTAGGTTTCCTCATAGTGGCATATTGAATCTTTCATAGATGACTGCAGCAATGTCTCCCATTCCACTGCTCTTCAGTGACCTTGTCACTTCTTCATCGAGAAGTAGAGTCTGTCTTACCACCCTGCCTTGCATCTGGGCAGTCCCTGTGATTACTTTGATCAGTAGCATACAGTGGAAGTGATGGGTGCCACTACTAGACAACACTGTTTTTTTGAGACAGGGTCTCATTCTGTCGCCCAGGCTGCAGTGCAGTGGTGTAGTCATCGCTCACTGTAACTTCAAACTCTGAGCTCAAGTAATCCTCCCACCTGATTCTCCAGAGTAGCTGGGATTACAGGTGTGCACCACAACACTTGGCTACTTTTTAAAATTTTTTGTAGAGATGGGGTCTCGCCTTGTGCCCAGGCTGGTACCAAACTCTTGGCCTCAAGCAATCCTTCTGCCTTGGCCTCGTTAAGTGTTGGGATTACAGGCTCCAGCCACCATGCCCAGCCTAGACAACACTCCTAACTGGCCTAGCAGCTTCTGCTTCCTGCCTCTTGGAACCTAGCCACCTGTGCAAAGCCCAAGATAATGGAGAGGCATGTACAGGCACTTCAGTTGACAGCCCTGACTGAGCTCCTAGCGAAAATCCAGCATCGACTGATAGCCAGGCAAAACCAGGTAAGTAAATAATCTTGGATGTCCAGTGCAGCTGCGTCTTCATTCAAATAAGTAACTCCATTCCCAGCTACAATCTGACTACAACCACATGAGATCCCTCCAACTGAGCTCAATCAACCAACCACATCATGAGCAATAATAATCTGTTAAACCACTATGTTTTAGGGTGGTTTGTTACATATTAATAGATAATCACAACACTCATTTATGGAATGGGGATAATCCTATTTCTACAGAAGTATTTTCTTTCTTTTTTTTTTTTTTTTTTTGAGACGGAGTCTCGCTGTGCTCCCAGGCTGGAATGCAGTGGCGTGATCTCGGCTCACTGCAAGCTCCGCCTCCCAGGTTCACGCCATTCTCCCGCCTCAGCCTCCCAAGTAGCTGAGACTACAGGCGCCCGCCACCACGCCCGGCTACTTTTTTGTATTTTTAGTAGAGACGGGGTTTCACCATGTTAGCCAGGATAGTCTCGATCTCCTGACCTCGTGATCCACCCGCCTCGGCCTCCCAAAGTGCTGGGATTACAGGCTTGAGCCACCGCGCCCGGCCTCTTTCTTTTTTTTTTTTTTTTTTTAACATACTTGGCTCAGCCAGTTTTTCCCCCTCCCCTCCCCTCCCCTCTCCTCCCCTTCCCTCCCCTCCTTCTTCTGCCCTGCCCGCCCTTCCCTTCCTTGTGTTTTAAACCTTGGTTATTGTTGTATGTGAAATCACTTTTGCCAGGCACAGTGGCTCACACCTATAATCCCAAAACTTTGGGAGGTCAGGGCGGGTGGATCACTTGAGGTTAGGAGTTCGAGACCAGCCTGGCCAACATGGGGAAACCCCCGTTTCTACTAAAAACACAAAAATTAGCTGGGTATGGTGGCACGCACCTGTGATCCCGGCTAGTCAGGAGGCTGAGGCAGGAGAATCACTTGAACATGAACCAAGATCATGCTATTGTACTCCAGCCTGGCGACAGAGCAAGACTCTTGTCTCAAAAAAAAAAATCACTTTCTAAGCAGTAAAGCACTATACAAACATAAGTGATTTTTCAATTAATAATAAAGCTACTCGGGAAGCAGGAGGATCATTTGAGCCCAGGAGATCGAGGCTGCAGTGAGCTATGATCAAGCCACTGCATTCCAGCCTGGGTGACAGAATGAGACCCTATCTCTAATAAAGAATAATAATAAAGTTAAAACCCTTTTATAGCCAACAGAGGAGAGGTAACGCCTTATTTCTCTTAAAAATACTCCTGGTTCTCTGGTATAGATGATGTGAGTCTTTAACCTACTGGCCACTAATTTGGGTCCTTTCAGGCCATCTACAAAACGGTTTTATGTAGCACCAGTAACGGTTATCTTCTATCTCTGTATTAAAACTCTCTAGAATCCTACCTCTCACCCCCACCCCAACCATTTGCACACAGTTCCTTCTCAGAACAAGATTCTGTTCTGATAGTTGACCCTCATCTTACTTCATTTATCCAATGCAAACTATTTAATAGAATCAGTCTCTGCCTTTGGCTGAATGTTTCTGCAACATCTAGTTTTCCTCATTATGAAATCTTGGGAAGTGCTGGTAGAGACTGCAGAGTGGTTAATTAGATTACGGTATAGAGAGTACGGTGGTTAGGAATAGAGAGGGACAGTAAGATAGATAGGAATAGTAAGGGTTTGACTCCTTACTAGCCGCTTGACCTTAGCAGGTTAACCTCTTGCCTCCTATTGTCATATGTGTTTAATACAGTGCCTAGCATGTAATAAACGTCATGTGTTAGCTATTATTTTTTATTATTGTTTTATCCAGTTGCATCTTTTGTCAGATTAGCTACACCAACCAATCCAGTTTGTATTAACAAGGCAATTGTTCAAATTTCAGAAGACAAAATACATCTCTCATCTGATTTTCAAAAGCATTTTCATTCATATTTCACAACAACTAGTCTATTCAGTATACCAAGTTGAGGAACTAAAAGTATGAATTTTTTTGTTTTTTGCTTTTTTTTAGACGGAGTCTCACTCTGTTGCCCAGGCTGGAGTGCAGTGGTGCTATCTTGGCTCACTGCAACCTCCGCCTCCCGGGTTCAAGTGATTCTTCTGCCTCAGCCTCCCAAGTAGCTGGGACTACAGGCATGTGCCACCATGCCTGGCTGACTTTTTGTATTTTTAGTAGAGACGCGGTTTCACCATGTTAGCCAGGATGGTCTCGATCTCCTGACCTGCTGATTTATCACCCACCTCGGCCTCCCAAAGTGCTGGGATTACAGGCGTGAGCCACTGCGCCCGGCCAAGTATGACCTAATTTTTAGTCTTCCTGATTAGCTCTGACCAAATGACTACTTAGAACTTAAGTTTTCCTATTCCCCACAGTAAGTGGGGAATAAAATCAAGTCTGTTAGTAAGGTAAGTTTAGTAGGGTCAATATCCCTATAATGTCAATGAACATCAAGTGAGTATCTGATTCTTAGAACAATAACCTATTTATTTCCATTTTCATTCTCTCCCTGACACTCTCCATATGTCATAATGTACCTAAGAGCACGTGTGGAAATATTTTGATAATATGAACATTCACCAAATGGAAAATTATTCTGGGAGATGAATACTATATTTGGTAATTTTGCCAAGACCACAGAGAAAAGTCTGGATTAGGATGACTGCTTCTCCATGGGCTAAAAGAGAAAACAGAGTTGAAACAAAAAACACTTCAGATTTATTTATCATAACCTTAAAATGTTAATTGGGCTGGATGTGGTAGCTAATGCCTATAATCCCCATTTTGGCTTAAGGCCAGGTGTTTGAGACCAACCTGGGCAACATAGGGAGACCTCATCTCTACCAAAAGAAAAAAAAAAGTTATTTGACAATCTCTGTATTGACTAAAATAGGAAATAAGGTATTTACCTAATGGCGTCTTGGCTTTTCAACCAAAGCTTTTGTTGGTTTCACTATATACATGGTTGAATCTGTCCAGTATTCTTCTTGTGACCCACTAAACCTATTAACTTTTTCTTAAAAAACATAAAGCTCTAAAATGTAAGCACCCTGGCTGATTCTCTTCCCACCATGCACAGAAAGGAAAAATTTGGTGTCCAGGGCCTTCTGAATCAGACCTGGAAAAGCTCTTAATTAGCTTATGGATTCAGGAAACTGCAGAAATAGTCACTAAAGAGGTTGAGACAGTAGAGGTGGGTTGAAGTACTTTTAATCACAGAGTAAACAATAGTACAAGACCGTGAACAGCTCACCCAGTGGCTGTTGTCCTCCTCCAGCCCTCAGCTCACCCTCTTCCCATGCCCCCTCCCTGGGTACCATTGAGTAAAGAGTAGGGTATTGGCAGCTGTCCCTGTTGCTATCAGGTGATAGGAAGGGGATCTAGCTAGGGACCACAGTAATCCTGGCCATCCATCCATGGTTCTGTTTCTATACAACTTCATCATGCAACGTATTCTAGCTGTGAAAGAGGAACAGTGCAGAAATCTGGGACTGAACTTGGCTGCTCCATTCAGATGGCCCAGGGGTTTAGAGCCTCAAGAGCCAAGGGCAAAAAGGAAGGAGACAGTCTGGAGTCAGTATAATTCAAGATGCAGCCAAATGTGGAACTAAGGTGGGTTCAAAGGGGACTAGGGAAGGCCTCATGGCTCCAGTCCAGAATTGTGCCCCAACCCCAGCAATGAAACTCACGCATATGCACAAATGCACATGAACAAACACACAAAAACAGAGCAAATAACATTACTGAAAGAACTTGGAGGCTATTAAATACAAAACGGCAGCGTTTTCTTTCAAAGTGAAAATATTCGCTTCTTTGATACTCCTCAGTGCCTTGTAGTCCCCCAGTCACAGAAGGGTAGATATGGGAAGGGCCAAGAGGAGTATGTTGCCAGTGACCCTACAAGTCCATGTGTACTGAAGTCCCCACAGCAACCACCTTACTCTTCAGCCCAGTAGCTGCCTCCCATATGACCATTCACCCGATTGGCACCATTGCTGGAGCTACTGTCACAGGGACTTTTTGTGCAGGTGGTCACATCTTCTTCCTCTGAGCTGCTCTCCACATCACTGCGATCATCCTTAGATACCTGAGTGGGATGAGACCAAAGAGAGAAAAGTGAGGGCAGAACTTTTCTGGAGAGAACTGTAAGACACACCTAAGCTCAGAAACCCAGGTGTGGGCACTGTGTTCCCAGTCTGGTCTGCTTTCTGATGACATCTAACTCAAAGTATTGTCTGGACTATGGCTAATGTTGTGACTATGCTTCGCCTGCTTTCTAGTTTTCTCCCTTGCCATCTCCGATTCTGTTCTCTATGGAATAGAAGCTACTTTGGTAGAGGGGTGTGTCTTTCAGGACCAGCCTAAGAGAACTGACATCACTCACTGAGACCTGGTTTAGGTTTCAGGGAAACTCCAGATACCCCTTCTCTTCTTCCACTTCAAAGAACAGGGAAGGCCAACATGAACAATACATATGACTGTCAGCAGTGCTTCTATCTTCTGGTGGCTGTGGACAATGCATTTATTCATATTGGTTATGCTGTTTTGCTTTATCCCCAAAGCTGATCCATAACAGGCCTTTTTTAGTAGTTTCCCATTCCTAGGCTCAGCTACCATTATCCTATGACACTGTCTTCCAATCTTCTTCCCTTTCCCAATAGCAAGATCACTTTTCTTGTGAAACTTCAGCATCCCCAAGATACACAGTATAGTGAAAACACAAATGGACTGGCAGTCAATGAGAAAAGAATCCCAGTTCTAATCATGCTACCATCTGTGAATGCTTATTAACATGGTCTTTTTTGTTTCGTATTTTCAAATGAAGCATCTGGATTACAACAGCATTTCCCAATTAAACTGTCCTGCATATCAAGCAAAGTATTTCAGTTTCTCCACCATGGGCCAGGAACGGTGGCTTACACGTATAATCCTAGCACTTTGGGAGGCTGAGAGGGGAGGACTGCTTGAGCCCAAGAGTTTGAGACCAGTCTGGGCAACATGGCGAGAGCCCCGTCTCTACAAAAAATAAAAAATGACAAAATTAGTTGGGTATAGTGACATGCATCTGTAGTCCTAGCTACTTGGGAGGCTGAGGCAGGAGGATCTCTTGAGCCCAGGAGGTCGAGGCTGCAGTGAGCCATGATTGCGCCACTGTACTCCAGCCTTGGCAATGGAGTAAAACCTTGTCTCTTAAAAAAAAAAAAAAAAAAGGGCCAGGCACGGTGGCTCACGCCTGTAATCCCAGCACTTTGGGAGGCTGAGGTGGGCGGATCACCTGAGGTCGGGAGTTCGAGACCAGCTGGATCAACATGGAGAAACCCCGTCTCTACTAAAAATACAAAAAAAATTAGCCGGGCGTGGTGGCGCATGCCTGTAGTCCCAGCTACTCAGGAGGCTGAGGCAGGAGAATCTCTTGAACCCGAGAGGCGGAGGTTGCAGTGAGCCAAGATCATGCCACTGCACTCCAGCCTGGGCAACAAGAGCGAAGCTCTGTCTCAAAAAAAAAAAACCAACTCCACCCTGGACTCTAGAAGTAAAGGACAGAAACCCAGTGAGACCTGTGTCGGACTTCTGACCTCCAGAACTGAAGGATAATAAATGTAGTTTAAATAAAGGAGAGAAGGAAGTGAAAAGGAACACAGCTGTAACAGCTGTTGCCAAGGAGGTGAGCATTTGCTTTGGATCAGCTCCTTGAATTTGTGTTGGATGGGTCTTCTACAGTTGATTATAGCTGTTGACCTCTGAACTCAGATGACTGATTACCTGACCTTTAGGATTTCCACTAGAGGGCAGAGTGTCTCTAGACTTGCGGTAAACAGAGTCTCAGAAACAAAAAAAAGTAGACTCAAATTCTTGCCTCGATTTAGGAAAACATCTGGCAACTGCAGCTCTAGTCAATAATGGCCCCGAAAAGTCAGGAGAGAGGGCATGCTCTGAGACCAACACAAGGGAACAGAAAGGAGAGCAGGAGGAAGGAGAACCACATTCAGATGGACATGCTTCACTGAATACTAGAAGCACAGATACACTTACATGCAAGAGATGAAACTGTCCAGCTCCCGCCAGGCATAGAAAAAAGGAAGGAGGTGAGGAAAGAGTGGAGAGTACAGGGTTTAATCCTTCCTGGACAGGTCACCTAGTCAGGAAAGAAGCAGGAGAGAACAGAGATGTCCAGTAGCTACAGCAAGATGCACAGGCACGCTGAGCAAGTTCTGAGCCAATGGCAGCTATAAGGAATAATGACACAGGAGATCATCAATATCTAGGCCACATTCCATCAGTTGGTCCTGGTGTCAGTGCCTGCTCAAGCAGAGCCCCCCCGACTTGGGATTCTGTATTCCTTTAGGCTGAAATCCCTAGCTCTTGGACTAATTACAGTCTGACTGCTTCAAAACTTGCAAAGTTCAATTATGAGTTTATCATTAAGTGGCACCTTTCTTTGGCTCTTGGCATAAGATGGGTATTTGAAATACTACATACCCATTCACTTAGGACACTTGCCTCATACAGTAGTGGGGTGAGGTGTATATTTAGTTCCTTATATAAACTATACCTTGAATATCACAGCATGGTTATCTTGTGGTGGCTTGTGAACTATCACCATTTCTAAGCAACTTAACAATCTGCTTTTATACAGTTTATGTGGCTCTGCATATGATTTCCTTTGAAAAAGTCCCCATGTCAAAAAGAAAAAATATGAAATCCACTGAAGCAGGTAGGTAAGGGATAGGAAATGGTTGAGGCCATCTCTTAAAAAACTCTTAACCCTATCATCCTTTAACAAAAGCCATTCCTAAGGGACAGGAAGAAGGTAGAACTCCCCTCTTGCATCTAAGTCACATCTTAAAAGGTAAAACGGTAGGCTGGGTGCGGTGGCTCACGCCTGTAATCCTAGCACTTTGGGAGGCCTAGGTGGGCAGATGATGAGGTCAGGAGTTAGAGACCAGCCTGGCCAACATAGTGAAACCCCGTCTCTACTAAGAATACAAAAATTAGCTGGGCACGGTGGCACATCATGTAGTCGCAGCTACTAGGAAGGCTGAGGCAGGAGAATCACTTGAACCCAAGAGGTGGAGGTTGTGGTGAGCCAAGATCGTGCCACTGCACTCCAGCCTGGGCGACAGAGCGAGATTCCATCTCAAAAAAAAAAAAAAAAAAAAAAGGTAAAACAGGCTTGGTGTGGTGGCTCACACCTATAATTCCATTGCTTTGGGAAGCCGCGGTGGGAGAAATGCTTGAGGCCAGTACTTGGATACTGGCCTGGGTAACATAGTGACACCCTATTTACAAAAAAATAAGAAAATTAGCCAGGCATGGTGGTGCACACCTATAGTCCCAGCTACTTGGGAGGCTGCAGTGGGAGACTCCCTTAAGCCCAGGTTTGAGGCTGCAGTGAGCCGTGATCATGCCACTGAACTCCAGCCTAGGTGACAGAGCAAGACCTTGTCTCTAAACTAAAAAAGGCAAAACACTCATAGAAGAGGCAAAGACTTTGGAGCCCTAGGCTTTTTGCTTGGCCTGCTTGAGTAGATGGGGCTCACCAGGTTTGATGGAGAGAGAACATCTGTTGAGTAATCCCTATCTTCCCCCAGACCCCAAAGAAAGAAGCCATCTTTCATCCTCACCTTTCCCCTGATCAAGGCTTTCAAAGCAATCCGTGCAATTAGGTAGGACCAGATGACATGCAGAACCTGTAGGGTCAGCAGCAGGCCATTGAGGAGCCACCATGAAGCATAAGGCCCGATTATCTCCCAACTCTCAAAGAGGGTCGTGTTCAGAATCCTAGAAGAGGGAGGCCAATGGTCAGATTCTAAAGGCAAAGCTCAGAAGACAGGGATGAAGCCGAGTCCTAGGGATGCAGAGCCCTGTGTGTTTTCCTACCAGCCCTTTTATCAGCTGAAGTTCCAGGGACTGTCATCCACAGTAAGAAAATAAAGAAGGGGAGGAGCCTGTTGTGTTTTCTATCCTTAGGGACAGGGAAAGATATATAAATCTTAGGAACTGATGGATTAAGTCACATTATTAATGACTTCAAATATGCAGAGTTTGACGAAATTAGGACAGAAGTGGGACTCTAATCCTAGGAATGACTCAGCTCCTCAGACACATATAGGATAGGACAGTAGGTAGCTGATTCCCATAAAGCAGTGAATGTAGAAGTGAAAGGAGACGGGAGGCGGGAGGGGGGAGAGGAGAGGGAGGGACAGAGAGAGAGAGAGAGAATGAGAGAGAGAATGAGAATATGTGTGTGTTGGTCAGGGTTGGGACCAGAGCAGGAACACAAGCAAGAAGGGCCTGAGAATTGTATCAACAGGGCAAAAGAAGGCAAAGGAATTACTTAGGCATAAAATTAGGACTGTTCCTCAGAGATGAGTCAAAAAAACCAGAAGCCAACCGAGTCGGGTACTCTGAGTCTGGATCCGACCTTGCTAGAAATACGGTGTGAGGCAGCAGAGGTCCTATGAGAGTCCATAAAAGGTCAGCACAGGCCAAGGTAAAAGCAGGGCAATAGGGTTCTTGTGTTCTATTGGCAAAAATAGAATAGAATAGAACAGAAAAACTGAATGGGCAAAATGAGAATTGGCAAAAGGTATCATTAGGCTCATACCTACCACAACTCTACAGCCCTACCACTTACCAGAATGGATAGATTCCTAGACGTGTAACCATAAAAACAGCGCTGAAGATAACAAAAAGGGTGTCACAGAGCCGCTGATATTTGGCATAATTGGCCAGCTTGGCTGCCTGGAGAAAGGAAGAAAGAATTGAGCTGGGGAGAAAGTCCTCACATAGGAAGAAGAGAAGAGAAGAAGAAGATGGAGAAAGACTGGGTTTTTACCTCCAGCAAGAAGTCTGAGACATCGTGTAGACACATGATCAGAGTTCCTGCTCGAACCATATTGTTGATGTAGGAGAAGGAGATGAGCCCAATGGTGACCAAGTGATGCACAAACATGATCAGGAAGTCCTAGGAAGGAATGGAAATAGAAGAGGGAGGTAAAAGCTGGGCCGTAGAAACACCAGCCAACCCAATGTCCTGCATTATTCTCTGAGGATCTTACCCCACCCCGTATATAATAGTTTCCATTGGCCAGGCGCAGTGGCTCATGCCTGTAATCCCAGCACTTTGGGAGGGCAAGGTGGGCGGATCACCCAAGGTCAGGAGTTCAAGTTCAACCTGACCAACATGGTGAAACCCCATCTCTACTAAAAATACAAAAATAAGCCAGGCGTGGTGGCGCACACCTGTAATTCCAGCTACTCGGGAAGCTGACGCAGGAGAATTGCTGGAACCTGGGAGGCAGAGGTTGCAGTGAGCCAATATCGCGCCACGGCACTCCAGTCTGGGCGAAAAAGTGAGACTCCATCTCAAAAAAAAAAAAAAAAGTTTCCATTCTGCTTAGACTCTCCTCTGGCTACCTAGCATTTAACTGAACACTCCCTACATCAGTGACTGACCCATACTCTACGTTAATGCAGCTCAAAGGCCAGAAAGTAAAAATTTCCTTTGGTAACTGCGGAATATATATAGTGTGGATGCTGAACTGACACCTGGGGATAACTTCCCAGTGGGACATACAAGCCTTAGAGATCTCTGAGATTCTATGACTCTTCTGTTTTAATGAGAGAAACGTCAACCACAAGGACCTAATAGAAGGGATAGGTTTGTGGCTCTAATTTCCTCTTGGGTTCAAATGTCAAGTTAGATCTAGGGAAGTCTCTAAATACTTGAGTTATCAGACACATCTATTAAATACTTCTCTGTTTATTATGTTTAAAACTTAAATATGTATTTCAAACTTTCTTATATGTATCACAATAAAAATAAAATTGTAATAAAGTGACCTGTGTCTTCTGACCATAGGAGAGTAAAAGGCATAAAAATTGAGTATCAAGTTTCTATGTTAGATAACACTAACAACCTGGTTAAGTTTTAATTCATTCCCATAAATGCTAACCCTGGTTTTCTTCACCAAAGATAACCCTGAGTTAGTGACAGATTAGGGTTAGAGCTGCTAGAACCACATTATTTCAGGTAGACGCTAATAAAAAAGTAAAGATTCTGCCTTTTCTTTTTTTTTTTTTTTGAGACGGAGTCTCGCTCTGTCGCCCAGGCTGGAGTGCAGTGGCCGGATCTCGGCTCACTGCAAGCTCCGCCTCCCAGGTTCACGCCATTCTCCCGCCTCAGCCTCCGAGTAGCTGGGACTACAGGCGCCCGCCACCACGCCCGGCTAGTTTTTTT